>NC_063219.1:37427510-37727510 GCF_020740725.1 Corvus hawaiiensis | reverse complement strand
GACTCCCCGGCATCTGATGTGGAGCTCTTGGAGAATGTTTATAATTAGCCCTCCAGAGATTGGGAAATCCGGAGAAATAAAACATGAGGTTTGAATGCTGGCACTAATTGTTAAAGAGTTAAATGCTCCTGTATGCAAAGCACCGGAGACGAAAGGAAAGGTGAGTGGCTCCGTGTACAGATGCAGGAGGTGAGGCATGAACGCCGTGTTCCTTAAATAAACACAAGGATCACTGCGGCCCCACTGGCAAAGACAAAGAGGAGGCACTGATTTCTCAAGGCAATTCAGTCATGTAGACAACAAACTCATGCTGCAGTTAAAATATTTAGAGCCAAATTCTGCTCTGAGTCACGCTGGATTCAGCTGATTTATTCCCAGACCTAAACAGTGTGAGAGCAGAATTTGGCCCCTACACCCCTAAACTATTGTTATCCCATCACTAATTTTCGTCTACGTCCATGAGTGGCAAATGACATCTTTATTTTATTTTTTTTTTAAGTTGCCTACCTGGTTTTGAGCTAGAAACGAGCTCTGTCTCCAAGGCTGTCAGTCTGGGGGAGTGGACACATGAGCAGAGAGGCAGAGCTGGAGGCACAAAGCTGGAGCGAGCTCCACATGGAAGAGCTGGCTGTGCGCTCAGAGGAGGAAGCAGCAGGTTGTGCTGTGCAAGGGACACACCAAAACTTGCTTGGGCAAGGAGAAATGGGACCATTTGGCACTGGGATGAAGTCAGTTTCAAGGAGTGTGTCGGGTGTTTGCAGCACTCTAAATCCCAGGTGATGTAGAGAGCAGTGGGAGCTGCCATGCTTTAGTGAGACTGTGGGGGTTGCAACATTCCCAGGCTCCCAGAACCCCTTTCCCTGCTCTATTTTAAGCCCTTGTGGCCACGCCTTAACCCTTACCCAGTGTAATATTTGCTGCTGTGGTTTGCAGTGGGCATCCCCCACTGTGGCATTTTATTGAGGAACATCAAGGCTCCCTTTTCTCTGCCTTTCCTCTACTTATGAACCAAAAAGCTACCTCTGTACGTGACCTGCAGGTATTCCCTAGAAAAACAATATTTAGTTTTCTGATTAGCATTTTTGGGATTGGCTGATCTTCCTTAAGGGCAAGTTATTGCTCGTAGACAGTCGGTTTTGCTTACTCATTTATTGGGTAACAGATAGTTTCCAAAATGAGATGGCACATCATGAAAAATTAGGGGATAACATAGTCTCAACGTTAAGCCAGGAAAGTTTTCCGTATTAAGACACAGTGGCATGATGAACAACCCAGTCACCACCCTGTGTTCCCACACAGCAAATGTTAGGCACCTGTGCATAGCAGTGAATCATCTTATCAGCTGGTTATTCATGGCTGAACATGTTCCCAGCCTTATTTCTCAGTGTTTGACCATCCCCAAAGCTTCTTTGCTCCCTGCTCTTCCTCAGGAGCAAACAAAAAGCTTTCACTTTATGTGAAACATAGAAACTTTCAATTCATGTGGAATAAGCATGGCTAAAACCAGCAGATTTGTGCAACTGAAGTGAGATGTATGTATTTATCTGTTCAATATTTAAATGATAACAACGGTCCCCAGCATTATTTCAAGGATTCTGTAAAACCTCACCTCCTGCAGAACCTCAGGATAGGCAGCATCAAATCTGTCCACCCGAAGTCCCAAGTACACGGAGCCACCAAAGGATTTACACACATTTGGCAGAACAAATGACAAATAACTTGGTGTCTTAGAAATTTGACTGTGGGACTGAGGTTTTTTTGGGGGTACAGGATCCTCACTGTGTATGCTGTTGTTGTTTTTACAGCTGTGGATGTATTCAAACTGATAGAAACAACAGAGTGGGTCATTATTCATTGCAAAATACTGTGTGGGTACACTCCAAATGGTTCATGGTGATAGCAGTCACAGGTTTGTGTTTTGAATATGTTTACTTGAAGTAAAACATCAAGTGAAAGGAGCATAATTTGATAAATAATTGGAACAATAGATTGTACAAAAAAATAATCATGTCTAATTCTTGCCTAAAGAAAAACCCCATGGAAATAACCCTCTGAGTGTAGTTTCCAAGCATAAATGCATTTTAGATTCTTAGGGGATTTATTAATTTCCCTTTTCAAATGTGGGAAACAGTTGTTGCAATGAAAACATCATCATGCTGGAACAGTGGTAAATAAATAAATAAATAGCAATAGTTACCTCTCTATTGTCCTACTACAGCTTTTCTGCTATGTTTGGGTAGATATTTATACGATTCAGTATCTTGCAGAAAGTGTGCATAAAAGCCCAAACCCAACGAAAGACTGAAGGGTTACAGAGCAGCACAGAGGGGTCTCTTTTTAAAGTGACTAACCCAGTTGATTTCAGTACAAGTTTGGAGAACAATCAAAAGTTCTCCGTTGTGGAGAACTGGCAATAGGATCCGCAGGAAGCCCAGATCTTCCTTGCCCAGTGGGTTTCCACATGTTTGGAGAAACCAGAACTTTCCAGAGCTAGCGCAACCTCTCTCTTTGAAATCTTTTCTTGCTGCGTCTTTTTTAAAGGTGTTAAAGAAATATGACTGTAATAACCACTGACAAAAATTTCTGGGCTTGAACTGAAGTGGGAAATCACAGAGGTTACTTATTTCCTCATGCTTTTACCATTTGTTCTCTTTTCTCGAGGAAGTTGAAAGACCTGAGTTTCAAACTTAATAAGGCCCCATGCCGTTTCTAAGAGTATTTACAACATGCAAAAAATAAGCCAGCACATTTCTTATATTTAAATTTGTTTTCAGTCATCTAAGCTATTACACAGTAGGACATCCCCAAACCTTTTGTAACAAGCAGTAAATGTTTCTCAGACACGGGAAAGAATGATGTGTTCAACTGTAGCTGCTTGAGCCCGGGAAAGCGACAAAACATTGGAGTGCGTGCCCTCCCCACATCCCAGTTTGTTTCAACATCATGGAAACGGAGCTGCCTCCAGCCCATGGCACGTGCTGCAGACTTGTGCGTGGGGTGGCAGCTTGTGGGATGACCCACAGGGGTGGCAGCAGCTTCCTTTGACAGCTGGAGCTCTGTGGTGGAACAGACAGTGACCTTTGGTTTCAATAACCACAATTGCTTCCCATTTTCAAGGCTCTGCCCTAAACCCCTTTGGTTCAGTGGGAGGCTTTCTGTTTCTAGTGGTGGGGAGTGAGGATAATTCTTCTGAGCACCAGTTGTGCAACACCTGCTCTAAACACCACCAGGAGTTCAGTTCTAATTCTGGTCCATGTCTAATAGCTTGGTGTGTCACGGAGCAAAACAGCTCCGGTCCTGGAAATGCTCTGGATGCAGCAGCAGGGCCACGGAGGCAAAGCCGGTTCCTCAGTGCAAGTCTGTGTGTGTTTGATAACCAAGGAACCAAAGGGAGTTCTTGGAACATGTCCTCATATGTCCTAAATAAACAGGGTTGCAGAAGCCTTCCTAGTGAATCCTACTTTTTGAATCCCTTCTCATTCTGGAGAGACTTTATCATCTGAAGCAATCATGCATAGAAGGAATGTCTGAAGGCCTCAGTGACACTCATTAGTGGTTTTGGACAGCATATTGGGGAAAACTAGTTTTGTTTTGTTTAAATTCCTTTTGCAAACAAACGTTAGCACCTACAAACTCCAAATACACCCAGTGTCGATCTGAGAGTCGCTGGAACGCCGATGAGACATTTCGTCCAGTGCTCTACTGAGTCACTGTAAAAATAACCCCACCAAGAGCAGCTGACCAGACTCACTTTCATGTCAATCTTTTCTCCTTCTATTTTCCTTAAAAAAACCCCCCAGAAAAACCAGCAACATTACTAAAAGTTGAATTTAAGTGGGAACGCGCAGATTGAGGAGGCTTCTTAGATGGAAGATCTAAATCATTATTAAAACAAAAAATACCCTGAAATATGTAGACACATATTTGCCATGGAAACGTTGGAAACAACATCAACATGAATCATGTTGGAACTGAGTGGGCACGGAGCGGTTTGGAGGGTCTTGATTGCCAGCCTGAGCCGAGCGAGAGCCACTCTCCGTCCTCATGGGTCGTTCCACAGGGATGGCGCCGCGGGATCGCCGTGGCCGGGGCCACATCGCCACAGACTCGGCATCTGGGGAAGGCACAGTGGGGCGTTATGAGGCAAAATGTGCCTGTCTTCAGCTGCTGTGCTGCCAACAGTGATTATTTTGTCTCATAATATCGTATTTTCTAATCGACCAAGTGAACCTCCAGCCACTGGGCATTTATGCAGCTGCAAGTGGGCTGTGTGTAAGTGAATTCCTTTGAGAAGCATAAAGAACGTCCCAAAATAGCTTCTAACAGATATTTTTTAATGTCTTCCTGCATTTGCTGCCTCTTTTTCTGGATTTCTCTCTTCTCTGTTGGCCAAGATGGGTTCTGAACAAGTTTGACTGCTTCTTAGTTCTTGTGGCTTTTCCTGAGGAGCAAGGCTGAGAACTGCTTGCAAGAATCTCTTTAAGTAACTGTTTGCAATTTTTTTAGCCTATGTTCAGTCTTAGGATGTCTCACAGACAGTTAGAGGGTAAAATTGTCATAATTCCTGTTTGAGCTTTTGTCCTACTGGAAAAGATAAATGACTGAAACTCTTAAGAACAAACAGCGAAAATAATCTTAGAAATTGTCCTTTATCCTTCCGCTTGGTTTTGTTTTTTCCTTTATATATTTTTTTCAGAAATCTCGATTTTAGCTACACTTAAGAAGAACAGTCTCTATTATTTCAGTTTCTCTGAGTTAGTCTGACCCATGGCGTGGTGGTCTTCCCACCAGGGAAGGACATTCAGTTAAATAATCCTTTTAAAAGACATTTCAGAGGGAAAGAATAATCTCTACCACCGAAGCAGGAGCTGAAAAAACCCTCAGGTTAAGAGGATGAGGCATCTTATTGAGGAAAGCAGTGTAAGTTCTGAATTCCTATAAGCTTCTCTACATGGGATAAATTTACTTTGAAGTCCCTTTAAACATATCCTAATAGGCATTAAAACTGGGATCATCTGAATTTCAGCCTTTATAGGTAAAGTCAGTGTTCATTTAGAACCCATAAACACAAGTAAGGTAGACATGAATCAGTTTTGGACAAGTGTCTACTGCATCAGCTGCTTCAGACTCTCCTGGAGGTTAAAGCCAGAATATGTAACTTTGCATTTACTCAGCAGTTCCTCGTGGGTGATGACCTTGGCTGGTCACTGTGGTGTGAAACACACCAACATTTCCTATGAAGACTCCCTTTATGCCCAGCAAAGAGTATCTGTGTGAGACAGGTTACTCTGTTTAAATATTTTTAGATGGAGAAAGGTTACGTTAATTAATTTAAAAAATATTCCTTCCTACTCTCTCTCTAGAGATGGGTATGAATTCTTCTCTTGCGCTGTTGCCAGCAAGACATAGCCTTTTCTGGAAGGGCTTGGAGCCCAAAAGCTGCTGATGCTCTCTCTGAATGGGAGAATACCATTTCTTACAAATTATATATTCATTTTTACAGGCTGTGGTCTTTATGGAGACTTTTCCCTGTTATGCCCAAAATTATCTGGTCCATTAAAAAAAAATTTCACATCCAGCATTCCTTACTTGTCTCCATGAGATTATATGATGCATGCTACAATTTTCCTGAAGGTGCTCGCATTTCTGATTGGTTTATTAATTTGTGTTTATTGTAGGTACTCTGGTATAATGTTTTATCTTAATTAGTATTTTTATACCCACTATATTAAGTACGTATGTGGGCAGGTTTTTATGCTGCAAGTCTTCCTAGGGCAACTGAGGTTTAGTGTTGTACTTCAAGAAGGAAGAATTATAATCAATTTAAAAGTAATTACAGACACATTTTGCTTCAAAACCAAACTATGTTGCATTAACATGAGACAATATTTTAGGCTGAAATCCGTAAGTTTTTAGTCTGATAAGCCTCCTGTTGAGCTGTGCGTGATATCAACCTACCTTAAATTAGGATAAACCTGTCTTCTTAGGATAAAATCTAACCTTTATTTTTCCTCACAGAAATAAATCCTCTTCTTGGGCATTCATTGCGGAAATAATTTAATCCACCTCTTTTTAAAAAGAGATGTGTTGTTATTATAAGACTGCAAAAATAATACGCATTTTTTGATTAATTCTTTTGCATTTTACATGTGGGGCAGAATTCTCGTGCTCATGGAAATATTTAATTTCTTGAGTAAGACCCTTAAAATCAGGTCCAGTAGGAGTAGCAGAGAACTAAAACACTGTTTGGGTTTTTTTGTCATGAGAGAATCAGAGTTTGTGCTTCTTGGTTCTTCGTGGTGGACACTCAAATAATTAAATGGCTACAGGCTAATATTATTTTTTGCAACTTTATTCTGTGAATACCTTTTAGCTTCAATAGATATTAATTTCTTCTTTTTTTTTTTAAGATACATGTTTCTGTTTTGTATAGAGGCAAGATTTGATTTAATCTAATACTTTCCTGGTAAAAATCTTTGAAAATTACAGTGCTTTTCACTTCATGTTCCTCATCTTCTAATTCTGTAAGTGAAGGTTCTGCCTGCTTTGAGCAACTTCAGTCTTGGATCATTTCAACCAGTTAAGTGGAATTACCTTCAATCAGACAAAGGAGAGGTATTTGGATGTTTTGCCCTTATTTTTAACTTCTGGTTCTGACATGGGCTGCTCGAGCTGGGCATGCTGCGTTTGCAGTCAGCAGAGGTTGATGCAGGAGCTCTTTAGTTGGTGAGTTTGCAGTTCTGCTCTCAAGGAGGAGCGAGCTGTAAATTACCCACCAGTGCGCTGCTGAGTCACTCGAATACTTCAGACTCCTCTAAGTGCAAGATCCAGTGGGGCTGCTGAATTATCCTAGGCTGTTTTTCAGAGGATCCTCGTGTCACAATCTCATTCTCAACATGATTTTTTTTTTGTCTGGGTAAGTATTTACTTTGAGATTTCAGTAGTGAAGAGAATTGAGTCGAGACATTTTAAGTGCTTCTTCGTCTATCATTAGAGACACCAAGTGACACAGGAAAAGATAATGAACATAGAAAGAGCCCCCAAAGCACTTTTAGATCGTTTCCTGAGAGTCAGCAGGCCAATATTGACTTTGATTAAGCAGTCACTTCGGTCCCATTAGTTTGGCAAACTGTGAAACAGAAGCAAGCGTCCTTTCCAAGTTGGTTTTGCATAAACTCTTTTACAACTTCACTTCTGAGTTGCTTTAGAACATCTCTGTTGTTTTGGTTTTTGCTTTTTTCGTCCTTTCCTCCTCAAGCAAGGTATTTTTTTAAGTCTTAGAAAGATTCTATAATCTAAAACTCACATAAGGATTTATGGTATGAACCAGTGACACTTAACAATCTTGTTTTGTGCCTCAAAACTGCAGAGGAAAGCAAAGATACATATTTCCTTCTCTGGAGTTTGTGCATCTGAGGCTTAATTGCCAGATTTTAAATTAAAGGATTAGTTTCTGAAATTTTTTTCTGGTGTAGGTGAATCTTACGGTTATGTACAGCTCTGAAATTGCCATTTGTCAGGGAAAGCTCTTTCCCTTGTGCCCCTTTAGTGTGAGTTTGAGTTCTGGCTGTTGGTGTGGAACTATCAGGAAAGATGCATGGGAGACTTGACAGAACTTGTGTGTGTTTTTTATTATAAGTCCCACAAATGCATTTTTAACCTTTTTTTTTCCTCCCAACAATAATTTAAAACAGACAGTGGGCTCTTGTTCCTTCAGACTGTGTGTAGAGTTGGAGATATCATGACAAGCCTTGAGCTTCTGGTGGGTTTTGGATGCTGTTAAAAGAGGAGCTCACTGCACCTGGGTCAACGGGAGGTCTTTTCCAGCCTAAATGATTCTGTGATTCTGTGATCATGGAGGAACCCTGAAGAAACCCAGTGAATGCAGAGCCTGTTCATAGTCTGCAAGCAGATACTTCAAGTTGGGGGAGTCATTACAGAGATGAGGGATCTTGCAAATGTTCCCTTTGCCCATGAGGGAACTCTTTCCCAGACTCTGTTTTGACTAGACACTCTTCACTGATTTATGTACTCTATAAATCTCTCTGGGCCATGCCTGGTCTCAAAGGTACCCAGATAGTTTTCTACTGTAACTTTCTGTCCTTTGTAGTTCCTTTCAGGTTGAGAAAATCCTCATCATTACTTTTCAATGTTTTTATTTCTAGCACATGAGAAAAAAATCATGTTACACATAAATGAACAAAAAGGGTAAAAAAGAATTAATTCACTATTTCTTAACCATCCTTCAAGCCAATCAGCAATAGGTCTGAAGAACAGACATCTGGCAGATTGGCTATAATTGGCAGCATTTTCTGTGGCAGTTTGATATCACTCTTCTGCTTCACCTGGAAAGTCTTTAAAGAGGTTACATCACTGAGCTGACATTGCAACAGTCCAAGATCCCGTCCATCGTCGTTTCTGTTTAAATGGATTTAATTTCAGGAATACCCTACACATTATTTCACATATTCTTGGCATTCTATGCCACCAGAAATACGTATTAATGCATTGCTAAATATTTTATAATCAATGTATTAACATAAATAAAGGGGGAAAGTAGGTTATTTCTTATCCCAGCATTGTAATCAGGAATATTGTAAGGGTGGATTAATTAGCTGAGCTGAGGTGCTGAGTCCAAGATACTGCTAGATAATTTTTTATCTCAGCATCTTCTTTCCAAGCCTTAAAGGTAATCCAAATTTAGGTTTATATTCCTGTGTATCTGCTAGTGTGGAGCACACATAGGCATGAGCACAGTGGCACACACACGCCCGAGCACAGTGACACAGAGCGTAGGCACACATAGATTTCTATATGAATTTGACATTGATTTCTGGGGTAAACAAAAGGTTTTAAGTCTTTACTTGCCCAAAGCTAGATCATAATATTCTGCATTTCAAAGTGTCCAAGTACCTTTAAAGTGATGGCTGCAGAGTCTCCCAAGGCATAAAGCAGATAAAACCTTCTTTTAAAAGTATTTTGCTCACCTTTGTAAAAAAAGGAACTTGGGGTTTATTGAGTGCAGGAAAGGCTCATTCCCATAGTAACCAATGCACGGCTGATATTGATCAGCAGAGTCAAAGGCAAAACCTACTGACAGGAATAAAGAGCGACTATTCCTTATCCTCATATGTATTCTTCCTGGAGTTCTGTAGGTAACCGATACCACAGGCGTGGAGCGGGTTGTGTCGTTAACACGCACCAGGGCTCCTTATCCAGAAGAAAAGCTCCAAGTGTGCCTGATTTTTTACTAGATCGTGCAGTCTTTTCTCTGGCAAAACTCCCTGTGATTTTAGAAGGACTTTCCTTGAGCGAGGTGTGTGCAAAATTGATCCCTTTGTCTTGAAGGAGCATGGCCAGCCTTTGAAATCTCTTTAATGCTTTATTTTCTACCTCAATTAATGAGACCTTAAAGGTGTTTAAATATCCCCTCCTTTGTTCTCCATACTTGTGGCAGGTGTGAGATCTGATAAATTAACATTTGCAATCACGCCTGATTGCTCTTTAATGGTTTCATTAGGTGTTAAATATAAGGCTTAGCATCCTTTTTATGTTAGGCATTCCTTTTTGAACTGCATGGCTTCACAAAAAAGATCTTTGAAACCAAGAGCTCATGAATTATTAGCATTCAGTACAATGCATATACATACCTTAAATCCTCATCATGATTAGATCATTCCTGGAATTGACAAGTCTATAAAAATGAAGAAAGGAGACCTGTGAGAGCTGTGCAAGGAGAGATATTTTGTAGAACATGCTATCACATAATAAAGAATAAATTCTCTCAAGTCTGATAGTTTTACAAGGTTTTACATACTCCTAGGCAGGTAATAATCTTCCTTAGTTTTTTTTTTTTTTTCCCCTGGACCTGCAAGGAGCCTTAACATTTTTTTCCTGACAAAAACTGTTAGATAACAACTGAGCCAAAATTAAATAACCCCAAAAGTCTTCCTCTCTAATCCCTTCTGTGCATGCTTAATGTATCATTCTCCCGCTTCAATTATGCCATCTGCATTATGTCTTTTGCTCCCAACTCAGAAAGTTGTTAAAAGGAAAAGCCTCTTTGAGAGTGTCACAGCTCCGTTATGCAGGCCTATACCTGTGCTGGCAGCATGCTCTTCTTCTCACCTCATATTGCCTCTTGCCTGGGGAAGAGATCCCTGCCGTGCACATCAAACTGGAAACTGAAATGAAATTAAGCTGGTATGCAGGAGGTGGAGTAGGTTATGATAAGCGAGCAGAGGAGACTCTGGGAAGAGTTTTTAACTTAGTTCTTTGGCCCAAAAAATCACCAAGCTCAAAGCCCAGTCTTGGAGATCGAAATCCTAGCCCAAAAAATCAACAGCAGGGTTTGACTCTGGATCGTTAATAATGAAGGTAGCCTGGTTTCCAGAGATGCTGGGAACACGCAGATGTCGCTTGCTCCAATTGCACGTTCAGACGTCAAATTACAGGCAGGGATTTCCAACCACTGGGTTCAGACCTCTTCATTTCCTGTTGCAATCCATCTCTGCACAAGGTGTCATCAAGACTTCTTGCAGGATCTTGGCCGAGCAGCAGATACCCTGGGCATTTTTCAGAGATGATATTGGATTTCCAGTGGGATCAATTCCTCAAACTGATAATGAGTAACACCAGGCTTTTGGAAATTCTCAGAAAATTCTTGAATTTTGCAGGACCAGCTCAGTAAAATTCGTTGCTGAGTTTATGATTATTTGAAGAAGGTCACGGTATATTCATTCAGAAATAATTAAGGAGCAAGTTTTGGAAAGGTGTTTTATATTTGCACCTTTTACGACCACAAATGTAGGCAGTAGTTTGTTCTCTGTTTCACATCTTTTCATTAAAACCTGTTTTTGGTTTATTTCTAGCTTACAACTCTAACACATAATATCTCAGCCTGACACCCCATATGATTTGAAAATTTTAGGGAGAAAAAAAAAATCCCATGCATAATATACATTTATAAACATACAGATACTGCAGATCAAATCGTGCACTGGAATGCAGAGCCATTTTTCTCTGCCTGACTTACAGAGCAGTGCTCTGGAGATGATTTTATGTTTAGTTTAAAATGGCTGCAATATTCAACATAGAAAACTGACTATCGTTTACAGCCTTCGCAGTCCCCATCTCTCCAGCAAAAAAATTATCATCAGGGGTTTAGTTTCCAGGATTTTTGGATGTTTCTGAAACCTTGGCTGGGTGTCCCACCCCATTCTCACGACAGACCCGGTACCCGCTGAGCAGCGATCTGAGCACAACAGGACCAGCTCGAGCATTTGCGCGACAATCGAAAAGGTTCTGGAGAAGGATGTGCTGACACAAAATGCTGTCCTGGGGACCTTCAGTGCCATTATCTTTAAATGATCCATAATCATTAGGAAACTCTCCTGGCACTACTAGGATGAGTTTCTTGGAGGAAAAGAAGTCTCCTGTGTAATCCAGTGCTATCGTTTAAAGCTCGCTTTCACTTCGGGAGCCCTGAGAAGTTTTTAAGTTTGAATGGCTTCATTTGAAGCATTCTGCAGTAGGGGCTGTCAGCTCCCTCCCCTTTATCAGAATGGTTTGAAAAGCCATCAAAATGGTTCTTGCAATTCTAAAAAGTATTAGCTGAGTGATGGGATGTTTATAGTTTAACACTGACAGCTCAGAAATAAAATTAGAGTAAAATCTGAATGATACTTTTCTGTTATGAACAATTTAAATACTTTTCATCATATTCTGTCAAAACCTGGTTGGATACAGAAGCAAAAAGAAAATTTGATCCAGAAGAACACCAAGAGCAGAGTTGTTTGAGTGTTTAGTATGAAATAGCAATCCAGGAGCCTGGAATTTCCCAGCAGCCTCTAGAGGCCTACCAGCACTTGCAGAGACGAGGCCGACAAAGTACAAATACCACAGGTAAATCCATCAGAGCTGTGCATGGCAGAAATCCTTATTGCAGCCACAGGTGGATTTGAGAGCTGTGCTGGAAATTCTGCAGGGGGAAAAGAAAGGGGGATAGGGGACTCTTGGGCAATGCTTCTGCCCAGCTCCCAAACTGGTCAAATTGGATGGCGTGACGTGGGGAGTCAGAGCATGAAGTTGGATGAGGCTTGGAGCAACCTGGTCTAGTGGAAGGTGTCCCTGCCCTTGGAATGGGGTTGGAACTGGATGATCTTTAAGGTTCATTTCAACCCAAACCCAACCCATCATTTCTATGAGGCAGCATGGGAATTGCTCTGAGACATTCAAGCTACCAACATTCAGTGGGATGGAAGTGTCTTTACCCCCCAGCAAGGAAGTAAGGCCACCATGAAAAGTAGTTTCTGAACTGCTTATGGATGAAAATTTTTTTTCGTGTTGGGAGAAATTTATTTATTTGTTTCTCTCTTCATCCGTGGTGGTTAGACCACATCTGGCCTTTTTCTTTGCCTTCTCCAGGTGTCTTTAGTGTCATACAGCAGCTTACCAGCTCGTGGGGTCACCTGGGATTTTAGAAAACCTCATAGGAAACGGATCATGCAAGATCACAGTAAAGAAAGGCAAATTATTTTCTTCTTCTCTCTTACACTCTGCCTGACAGCTAATTTTCAAGTCCATCCTTTCATGTGCTTTACGGGAGATTAAGATGAAATTAGTTCAGGAAGGATACTGCTCAAGATCATTTTAAGATTTTCCAAAGCTCACCAGCTTGTTGACCTGTAAACCACCTTTAGCTGGACAGATGGTAAGTAACAAATTGATCTCAGCCAATAAAAATCTGTCAGAACAATCTGCTGTTGGCAGGTGTCAGATAATTATCTCAATGAATAGATAAGCAAAGTAATAAGCAAATTAGAAGCTTCTATTGTAAATAACAGGAGGAATTTTATTTATTTGTTGCAGGCAGGCCCTTGATCATCTGCTGAAAAAAAAAAACCCAAAGCTTGTTTGATATCATAGGAAACTCACTGAAAAGTTGTACGGGTTGAAGGTGGTGTTACCAACACAAAGTTTTTTGCTTTTCAGCACTATGACTCCACTGTACTGATTCAAATTTCACAAAAATACTTGGCTGAGATGTGGCGAAAGTCCATGTCGGAGCAGTTGTGTGATATATTGTTGTGGTTGCAGTTATTTTTTATATGAACAAGCTGTCAGAAGCCTATTTGCAAACCTGGACCTCACTGCCCTGGGCACACTCATAAAAAGATGGTCTCTGTCCCAAAACTCTCACCCTGAAATAGAAGATGAGAAGATACAAATTGGGTGTTGATGGGCCAAAGAGAAAAGTGCTGTGCTCAGAAAGGAATTCCCGGAAAATATTGCAGCAGGATGGTGGATAGGCACAGGCAAGGGCTTGGCAGTACTTGGGAAATGGCTGGACTCAATGATTTTAGAGGTCCTTTCCAAACAAAATCATTCCCTGTGATTCCAAGGCCGTTTGGAACACCACAGAGAAGAAATGTGGGAGTGGTTTGCATTGGGATTTGGGAATATTTAGCATCTTTGTGAGATGTTTGGTGCTTTTATTATTGTCATCAGTGTGAATATATACGTAGTACAAGGGATTGGATAGAAAGTGGCATCGTTTCTTTTTCTGCCTTTGTAAATGTCCCTTTGGTACCTCTGGGGCTGGCTGTGACATTCTCAGACACAGAATCTCTCCAAGGGGAGCTGAAAAAAGTTGCTCCAGCTGACAAGAGGCATGTTACAAGTTAAGAATTCAGGCTGGATAGGGATTGGAGCAACCTGGTCTAGTGGAAGGTGTCCCTGCCCATGGCAGGGGCTGGAATAAGATGAGCTTTAAGGTCCTTTCCTACCCGAACCATTCCAGGATTGTATGATTCTCTAACTTGTACATGCTGGGATTGTTTCCTGTTTTGTTAAACTTTGCTAAGAGATGTTTTCAAAGCTCAGGGCATTTCTGTCAGTCCTCACAGTGCCAAATCCAGTGAGTGGACCAGCAGCAGTTACAGTGGCCACAAGCACTGAGTGTGAACTTCAGTGTTTGCCTGCATGTGCACTGCACTCAGCTGTGCAAGTCCTGCAGGACTGAAGGCATGTCTTGCTCATTGAGGAAAAATTAGGGCTGGGTTTCAAAAACCCATCTATTACAAAATAAAAACCATAAAATTACCTCAGAGTGAAACTCCAAATGGTCTCTCTGAGACCTGGAGGCCAGCAGAGGAGGAATCTGGCTGCTCTGTGGCTCTTGTGTGCAGGTCCAGCAAGTGCCACAGACAAATACTGACCTGGGAGGCCTGGTTTGCACATCCAGAGCCACAAGCACACCTCACACACCCTGTGCACTCCTGAACATTGAGCTGTAAGAGCTCTTAATTGACCAGAGATATCCAAATGAAAACTTCTGTTGCCTTATTGATACCAAGAGGAGACTAGAATTTTAAACATTTATCTTAATTACAGCCACTAGTGAGGTTAACCTGTAGCAGACACTCCTGTAAGAGGAGTTTGATGGTAGCATAACTTGTATTCCTGGGCTCTGCCAAGAGAAAAGGCCAGATTCATTCCTCTCCTTGCTTTTTGCTGGAGTTACATCTTGCATTAACATGGATCATTAAATCTTTGCTTTTCTGAAAGCAAAGATGACCCCCAAGGGTTGCTGTGTTTTGGGGTGGGAGAGGCCCTTCTGCAAGGGGAGCTGAGGTTGCCTGCCCTGTGACAGCACCCTGCACATGCTGAGCAGCAGCCAGCAGGGAACAGCTTCCAGAGGCATCAGCAGCCACTGTTTCCTTATTTTCTCCTGGCAGAAGATGTTTTCTCCTGTTGTTTCTAAAACAACACAGGACACAAGACTTTCACATAGAACTTATTGCTGAGTAAGACATGAAAGTCTGAGAAATGAAAGCCACAAAGAATATTTCAGATCAAACCCCAGCTTAAATGGAGATGTGAGTTTACCTTTCCGTTACCAGTTTGATCTGACTTTGCAAGGCTGCACTTAACCCAAGCTTCACTGTGCCTATGGATCAGGCTGTGTCTGCTCCTTGGTGTTCCCTGCGGGCTTGGTTTGCTTTCTCAGGGTTGGGTTAGGATCAAAAGTGCACTTTTTTATCAGCAGCTGGGTACTAAGTCAGGATAGTCCCTCCTGCAGGCTCCTTGGCCTCTGCAGGGGCTGGGAAGTGATGAACAGCATAGAATCATGCAGGGGAGGATGATGCCTCTTCCCAGCATTTTGCAGAAAAGTAGGGAAAGAGGACACCTGCTCATCAGCCTGTGTACCCCCAGGGAAAGGATTTGATGGTGCCTGTTAACATGAGCCCAGAAAATGTGGCCAAGGATGTGATCCCTGTTTAGGAGAGAAGGTGTGTGCAGCGCACTGCAGAGATTTGCTGCCCATCCCTGTCTCCCCCTGCTCACCATGGAGGATGTCCTCCCACACCGTGCAGATTTCAGCCAGAGGTTTTCACTGCAGGAGAGTTATCCTACGTAAATCAGAACTAATTACTCTATTAACCCAGGCATTTAGTTCTTATTACTCAACATGCTGCAAGGCAAGAGCATAAGGAGGGACACTTCAGCCTGAACCAAGCAAACAGGGTTCAGGTGGCTACGGAAAATTTGGATTTGAATGTTCTGTTTTCCCAAGGGTTGACCTCTCAAAATGAATACTAAATTTGGGGGTTTTTTTTCCTCTAATAAATAGAAGCCTCTATCCACTTAGACACCTTATTTCCTCTGGTTTCAAGAGGGAGTTAAAAATCCATGTATGGTTCCCAAGTATTTTTTGAATATCGTACTAGCTACTGTGGCTTTTTTCTGTTGAAGGTTAGACTTGATGATCTTGGAGGTCTTTACCCACCTTAATTTTCTCTTATTTTATGTTCTCTTTATAGTGAGATCCCTGGGCCAGGCTCATCAAAATTATTAGTAATTAGAGCCACCACATCTATTTCTCAAGGCACTGTTTTCTGGATAAATGGTAAAAAGAACATTTTGTGACTCCTGCTTCAAAAAAAGGAAGCTCAGACCCGTTGCTTAAAATAATAAATGGAGAGCCACAACTGGGGACTGGCACATTTTTGTTCCAGTGTTGAGCCTGTTTCTTTCAAAAAATGAGAATAATTCAGAAGTAAGATGTATAAAATATTAAGCTGTATAAAGCAGCCTGATTTTAAGGTGTGGATCTGGCCCATGCCATGCAGTAGAAATGCTTGTTTTTTTTGAAGAGCTGGACCATTCAATCCCCATAGTTTTTAGTCTCAAAGAACAAGCATTTCCACAGCTCCTAATTAAGAATCTTCTGTAAACAAAATTCAAGTTGCAGCTTAGTGCATTGACTATTCCTTTAGTGTTTGGAACAATCTGTGACCCTCATTTCTTTTTTTTTTCTGAACTGAGTTCTTAGAGGAGGTCACTTCAGTAAAAATGATACCAAAAATTGACACACAAAATCAAAAATCATTCCAATGTGTGTTTCTGTGTAGTCAGGGCAATGCCATCTCACAGGCAATTCCAAGAAAAATGTTTAAACAAAAAGTTCAAAGCTCTTTTCAACTTGCTGCAGATTTTACTGCATATTCTTAATAAACCCTCTTCATCTGCTCCTGTGGAAATGTGAGCTTTCAAGCAATGTAAACCTAGCAAAAAGCCTTTATATTTTTTACTTCCTTCTTTCCTTACCAGCACTGCTATTATCACATGGTGTGTTCCACATGATAAGCCATTCATTAAAGCATCACCTACTGTTTTTTTCCTCCTCACTACCAGCTAGAACATGATCTGTCTCTGCAGGAAGACATTGGACCTCTGACCTCTTTTGTAGCTATTCCAGGCAAATATAATAAACAGGGTTCAGCGAGTTTGTGTAAATCTCTGATTATGTTTACTCTGAAATCCAAGTGTTCATCTCAGGCAGAAAAATTAAGGCTGATTTTCAAATATTATGTACAAACTCTAGCTACTAAGCATTCCATAATGAGCACTTTGGCAATTTAAAGCAAATTAGGGTTCCCACTAGGCAGGAAAGATATACAGTATAGTCAAGTAAAGATTGTATGGTGTTTGATGAAAAATAGGCACGCAGAAAAACACGATACAGGCTCCTGGCTCCAGATGAATGAGGAGATCCTGTGTTAGCACACTTCATTACTGAACCTTTGCATTGTTCCTCACTTCTGAAAGCCTGGGTTCAGTCTGCTAATGATTTCTGCTGCAGCTTGAGTAAACATCACCCTGGAGAACCACCTGTTGTGGCAGTACATGCCCTTCTGCTCTTATAATGGATGGCATATTTAGGATATTGCAATGCAAAAGGGCAATTGAAATATTGGTGTAGCAGTGAAATTCAACACTGTTGGGGTGATGTGACAACTCTCATGTGAAGAGACCTGCTGGAAAACACTGAAAATGCCAAATTTGCCTCAGTAGCAGCAGGAGGAGCTGGATGATGGATCTCTGCTCAGGACAGAACATCTCTCAGCACACAGCAGTGCATTACATCCTTCCAGGTGACAATATTTCATGGAGACGTCATCTGGGAGAGTGAGGGAAGAGATCCCTGCCATTAATCTCAGCAGCAACTGGGTGTTCAGTCCAGCCCAGTCACACGTGTGGGGTCTGAATTCGTCTTTTGAAGAGGAAAAGGGACTTGTATTGGTCCTGGGAACCCAAAAAGGAGGTGGAAATGGGTAGTGTTGCTGTGTTGTTTTGCTGGTTTGTGCAATGAAAACCTGCACAGGTGGAGAATTTCTCCGTTCCATTTTGCCATTTCTGGATCAAATTCACCTCAGTTTGGATTAGCTCTTTACAGGTTGGGTAGTAAGTTTATATCTACCAACTGCAGGGCAATCATGTTGCCTTACAGAATGAAAAGATGCCGTCTGTCAGTGCTGTTCTCAGGGTAAGACGGAAGAAAGAAAACCAAAATAAAATAAAAAGAGGTGTCTGGCACAAAACAATACACCTCATTATGCATTCTTTAAAAGCACTGAAGTTAGAGATCATCTGGCTTCTCTTGATTATTATTTTTACCTAAGAACATGTGCCTTCTCTTGAAATTCAATGAAGAGGAACATGTAAAAAATAGAAAATTACCATTTTTGCTCGTGAAATAGAAATTTGAAACATAAAGTGTTATTGGAATGGTAATCTTTACATGCAGACTCAAGTTTGACATTGCTGTTTTCTTTGAACAGGACTCACAGAACTGGTAGGTTCTGCTATTATCCTACAGAGTCACAGAATAAGATTTTTAACATCTTACTTGTCCTTTCACCCTGGCTAAAAACTTACCCTCATTGGTTACTGTAGTTGCAGTTTAGCAGGTTTTTCTCTAAGTTCTTAAATTCACAAATTTAGTTTGATTTAATTTCACCAGTCCTCATTCTTCAAGGGTGACTAAACCAGCAGAATATCCAAATGCAGGCAATTAATTGTTTTCTCTTTCCCAATGGGATTACTCTACGATATTACTGATTTAAAGTCACAAGTGGCTTAAAAAAATTTACTTTAGAAAAGTTAGATGTGAAAGTGTGAGCTTAGAACCTGAGCAAAAGCACCTGATGGAATTAGATGATTTAATTTCCTTGAATTTTGAGAGGAAATGTTGGTCAGAATGTTGCTGTGGTTGGAATTATTGGTACTGTAGAAAGAGAAGAGAGAACAAGGGGGATTTGAAGAGTTTTGTGATACCTCTAAGGGAACTCTCTGATTTTCAGGAGCTGTGGGAAGAGAAATGAGTTATCAGTACCTCCTGGAATCATTTCAATAGGTTTGGGCTTTATGGGTGTGTTGGGGATTTTTTTTTTTTTTTTTTTTTTGCATACCTCAGCCAAAGCTATGAAATTTCCGCAGAGCATTGTTAGAAAAGAAGATGATTAATTATTTATTGTGGAGATAGGAGCAGGGTCTGCTTCCATCAGGATGCAGAGGAGGGGTATGGATTCAGGATTCAGTAGAGGGGTGAGCCCCGTAAGAGTGCTGTGTTGTGTGACTATGGGTAGGAGAAGCTGAATCATTATTAATTGCAAATTGATCAGTTGCTTTTTTTTTTCCTCTCCATGAATTATTCATGAACAGATCCAAACTTCTGTGAATATATTCAGTATTCACCTAACAGTTGGGATGAACAACTTTCAGAAACTAGTGATTGACAGTGAACCTTCTGGTACACTATTTAAACAATATTGATTCATGGGCTTGCTAATATGTTTGTCTTTATCGTAAAACTCGAGCAGACCTTCTCTGTTGGCAAAAGCACATAAAGAGCTGGTTGGGTGACCTCCCCACCCTGGATAAAACACATTGTACTTCATCACACTTGGAACATCTGCCCTCAAAAATTACACTGAAGTACGGAACGATAAGATCATAATCAGAGAACTAGAGAATCACAGACTGGTTTGGGTTGGAAGGGATGTGAGAGACCGTCTCGTTTCACCCCCTGCCATGGGCAGGGACACCTTCCACTAGACCAGGTTGCTCCAATCCCCATCCAACCTGGCCTTGAGCACTTGCAGAGATGGAGCAATGATGCTTGAGCAAATTAGCATCTCACACACAATTTATACCCATATTGTGGATGGCAGGGTTGTCCCCTTCTTGTCTTACTGTAAAGCTGGAGCATTATGCACTGTATTTCTTGGCTTCTGCTTTTTAGACTTTTCAAATCTTTATGCACTTCGCAAAAAGTATCAACTCAGTCAGCGCAGAACACTCACTAAAGTGCTCCAGGAATGAAACACTGACTCAGATTCTTGCCTACTACAGTGACAAGCAGTAAGACAAATTTGTCTGTAAATTTAACTTTGCAGAATTTTATGCGGGTCTTCAGTGTCAGGGGGTTTTTAGTCCATCACCTCTCAGATCCTAATACTGACTCTGAAACAAAACGTGAAAAAAAGTGAAGCAGAGTCCCCACGCTCAGGCAAAACCTCCAGCCCTTGGTGTTGTGTTGACTCAAACCATGCTGGAATTGTTGTCAGAGCTGCAGAGAGAGAATGTCCACAGAAAATAGTTAATGGCAGCACAAAATAAGGGTTGTAACAGGCAGATTGATAGGTTTCCCTAAAAAAGAGGAAAATAAAACCCCCAGCAACTGCAGTGTGTCTCTACACTGGGTCCATAACTAGCTGAGGGCACAAGAGCTGTTTGTTTTATGGACAGATGATGTGTGTGAGAACAGAGCAGGGATCTAAGGACATGGCCAAGCGCTCCAGAATGGACTGAGGTACCCTGTGCTTGTGCAACACCGTGGGAAATCTGCTCCCACCCTGCTTGCTGGAATGACTTGCTGTGTATACCAGCTTTAAACCTGCTTTTTGTCTCCCAGATAATTACAGAAATAATGAAGAGTCTTTAATAACGATGATTGAGTAGGATGGTCACTGCACATCTTATGAATTAGGGTGATATTAGAGGGAAAACAGCCCGATGGTTTGAGGTGATTTGCTTTTGATTATCTGACTTCTCCTCCAGCTCCTGAATCTCCCGGTGCTCCTGAGCCCTCTTGCCGTGGCAGACCATTCCTTTGCTGTGTGTCTGTCACGAGTTTGAGATCTGATGGAGGGAGATGTGTGGGAAGCTTTGACAGAGCGTTTGACGCCTGTGGAAAGCAAATGTCTCTGCTGCAGAAGGTGGACTTGGCACCAGGGTGGTCACTGGCCCTCTGGAGTCCTCTGCCCAGCAGCTCTGAGTGGACGTGTGGCAGGAGAGCAGCAGCAGAGATGGTTTGCAGGGAGATCAAATCATTATTGTCACACTTCTGGAGACAAGACAACCGAGGTTATCAGATAAAAGCACTTCTTGGATGACTTGCAGTGCAAGGGTGGCCTCAGAAGGATGGTGGGGACACAGGAGGGCACCATGTTCAGAAATTTGTTTTCTGTAAATTAACTAAATGCCCTTTTACATTTTCTGGAGGAAAATTAATATGCATAAAGAGTTCCTTGGCTAAGCCTGTATCTCCTCACTTTACTCTTAAAATTCAGTTTAAATCTTTACCCTTTCTCATATCAAAGATATCAAAACTTTCCCAGTCGAGTCCTGAGGAAAAGCAACTGATCCCGAGGTAGATGCAGCAAAGATCAGGACAAGTTGGAAGAGGAAAGTTCCATCTGACTGAGATGCCAGATTTGATGTATCTTCAGGTTTCAATTTCCTGGGGTTTTTGATTGAGATTTTTTTGGTTGTTTTTTTTTGCTTCCTTTTTTTTTTTTTTTCCTGAAGCAAATAGGACATAATCCACAGTAAACCAGAGCAATACCACAGAATTCCCTTTTTCCAGCTGCCATACTGCCAGATATTTTAAAAAACCATTAAATTATTTAGGATAATAAATCCCAACATGGAGAGAAGAGGAGGGCAGTAAAGCTTAATGTGTACCTTCAGTGAAAATCAACTTAATTGAAAAATAAAAAAATTCAATTCTGTTGTGTCATTACCAGGGGTGAATTTTACTTATTTGAAGCAACCCAAGATGAATATTTAGCCAGTTTTCCAAGAGCTTGTCATTCTGCAAGCAGATCTGTCTTCTCCATGTACCTCCCCATGCACAAATCTGTGACATCTCCTATCCAGGCACAAATACTTGATTGTAATCACGTGTGGGAAAATTACCTGGAGGTGGAATGCAGCAAAGGACAAGCCACAGGGCTGCAATACAAGATACAAATTATCTGGCAACAAAAGAGCCTTGGAGTTTTATGAGTTAAATTAGGGTCGGCTATCTGCTCTCTTTGTACAAAAAGTGAAAATGTGGGATAATTTTCTGGGGGAGAAAGCAGGAACCCCACATGTGCCTCTGTGCAGGGCTTGCTGTTCACCTGCTGGACCCTGATTCTTCAGGAAGTGTTTTACTAGAATTAAAATAACCTGGTATTTTCTCATTCCATCAAATCCCATTTCCAGTGTTCCGCTAATGTCACACGCTAAAGCCGGAGCACCTTTGATCTCATTCTAAGCCCTGGAATAACGAGGAGACATCAGTCAGCCCGGCTTTGGTTTAAAGAAGATAGCACACAGTACCTGTGCTCAGTGTCATAATGCTCACAAAATATGAATGAAAAATCATTTACCTCTTCCCCATTATTATTTGTCAAATGCTTGCCTGCATAGTAAAGCTTTAGGAAAATATCTTCAATTGTATTTTGCACCCAACACTTTGTATTTTGAACCTGTGGCTTTTTAAAGTTCTCATTCACCATATATTATAATCATAATAATCATCGTAATAATAATAATAATTACAAATGGAAAAATTTCTTTGAATAGTAAATTTTAGCCTCCTGGGACTGTCAATTGTGGATGGGCTTGTGATTGATCAGAATATTACACAATGGCGTGGTGTAATTCTTTAGTGTGATGTTGTAAAATGGAGTATTGCTTCTGTTATTTTATCCAGTTTGCTTTTATATGACAGGGTTTATTGTGCGTTATGTTGTAGCTCATTCCTCTGTTCACAATGCCTACTGATGTGTAATTATGACTTGTCTGAACTGTAAGAAGGAGCAGTAAGTGAAAGAAAATCTGCAAGCACACTTGATTTATGAGCCCTGATACTATATTACAGTCCTAATCTGCCTGCTTAACTTAGCTTCAGGCAAACTTACTGTATAACATGCTTACGATTAGCACTGCAGCAAGTTGTAGAAGATTTACTCTGTTGGAGCTATGAGACTTTTTTTTTTTAAAATGATTTAGTCATTATTTCAGTTACAGGTATGGCAATAAATTATTCCCCATATAAAGACCCTGTGTCAAGGAACAGCAATTGCTAAAAGGCTTTTTATACAGTAACAAAGAACAGTGCTTGGAGTGTTTTCCTCACACAAAACATCTTAATGTTATTGGTCATTTTTTTATGATGAAACTTCTTTACACATTCTTCTCACATTCATACAATTTGTTTTATTATACTGCAGCTTTTGTAGCTCAGTACAATCTGCTTATTATAAGAATGTCTATTTGGACCCAGTGAATCTCATATTTTCAATAGTGGCCCAAAATAGAAATTACTATGGATGTGCAAATGAAAAGAAGGCCATAAAGCAATGACCTAATGTCAGGAAGAAAAGATGTAAGGAGATTTGCATTTTTTTTTTAATCACCATTCATGAAGACAGATGCATTCGTTCAGTCTTGGTGAAACTATAGCATATTCAGAGCAGCTACTTTGGGTAAACTAGAGGGGCACATTATTACCCTCAAATAATAAGGATCAGTGTTGATCATTCAGGGCCTAGTTTGGGGCTCATTGAAACCACTGCCTGGCTTGCCATTTGACTTCCCTGGAATCCCTATTATACAGTATTCACTGGCAAATAAGCAAGGGATCTAAAGCTTGATCCAGGGAAAGGCTCCCATCAGTTAAATGGGTGGCAATCATTCCACTTTTTTTTTTTTTTTTCTGAACAGAACTGCTTGCTTGAGTCAAGATAGGTGTTCTCATCAGGATTTTCTAACTGGTCCTTAGCGTGTTATTTTTTCTTGGATTTATTAGCAGTAGGGGTTTTTTTTTTAAATTGGAAATTCATGTCATAGGAAGTGAGAACCAGATGAGATGAACAAACACAAAATACACATCTACAGTGGATGGAATACTAATACAATAGCTGTATAGGAACATTTTCTAGGCAAACTTCCCTTTGTTTTTCATTTTTTTTTATTACCTTTTTTTTTTCATTAACACTGCCATTGTGAATTCTAAATGTTATTTTTCTCCTTTGAAAACACCTCCTTACACCTACCTAAAGGACTTTTATTGTTGCCAGTGGAAGAAGGACTTTCCAAGAGAGACTGCACTCTCTAAGTTATTTGGTGTTTGGGGCACTGCAATAGCAAAGCAGAAAGGTTTCTGAGGGGTGCAATGGAACTGCAATCATATATGGACAGTGGACAATAACATCCTTTAATTAGGAACAACACTATTTTCAAGCTTATACTGCTTCAGTGAAGTTACCGTAAACAATGAGCTTTTTATAGTGCAACAATAAAGCCTTTTAATTTTTTGGGTTTTATCTTCTACAAAAAAATGGCCTCTGCTATACGTTACAGAGTCACCAAGGAGTTGGCTTTCCTACAGCTGGGCTCATAAATGTCATCCTGAGCAGAAAACCTAAACTGGAAGTGGAGATGTGTGGTGACCACAGCCCACTGTCATCATTTACCATAATGGCCTTTGGTAACCCAGGCCATTTGCAAGGGCAGAACGCACAGCCTGGCTCTTCCAAGTGGTGGTCATCATGTTACAGTCATCATCTGCAAGTATTTGTTGATGCTATTGACTGAACAAAAGGTTTATGAGGCAGAAGATGTATTTTTCTAAATGCTGCTGTGCTACCTATAACCTAATTAACTTTACTTTAGCCAGCTGAGTATACCTGGAAACCAAATATATCATGTGGCAATTAGCTTTCTTCCTTCTGGCTTAGTACACTTAAGTTGCTCATTGAAAAGGTTAAATATTGATTGAAAATGGATAATAGAATCATATTACAATTGTATGCTAAATGGCAGAAGTTGCCTGTAAAACATTTCCAGTTACCCCACAGTAATTCAGTTGGAGAGCAGCAATCTGCTGCTAAAGCACCCAGGCACAAAATCAGGGACAAATATAAATCACCCACAACGCAGCCGTTCTTATCAGCACGCCGAATTCACACAAACATGTTTGGAAGTTCAGTCATTAATTATCGTGATGTTGAAATAATAGAATAAAAATAATAATTGCTTGTGAAGCGATCTGTTGCCTCCCTCCTCCTCTGACGGAGGCACCTCTCTGTCTCTGCCTTTCTCTCGTGCCATGGGAAGCCACATAGACAAAGTATCAAGTGATCACATAGCATGAACTGCAGCCCGAGGCAAAGCTTGTTATTTTACTTGAAACGGTGATGCGTTTAGGACCCAGAAACTGTCAATAATTTTTTCTGACTTCCAGGGGATAAAAATTCCAATTACAGGAACTTTCCTGTGAAGCTGCAATAGTCCAGTGCCACATATTAATATTACAAAACATCCTTAGCACCTATCAGCTCAGTTTTATCTGTAGTTTAGATCAAAATTGCGTGGATCTGTGAGATTAAGCTGATTAAGTCTAGTCGTTGCTTGTTTTGAAAGGTGGAAAGTGTATCTTCAGAGAAAAGCTGGTCGAAGCAGGCTCTGTGGACAATAACACAATTTGACTTGGCATCCTTCAGCTAGTTGGCTTCAGTAAGTCTGAGAATATACACTTAAGGGCCTTTGGCCGTTTTTATCCTTATATTTTTTCTATTAAACATGGGTTTAAGTTTCCTAAGTCATCGCAGCAAAGACCTTTTCTGAAGGAATGGGCTGAGGAAGTGTTTTTTAGGCTCCATCCCTTCATTTCTGGGATGTGGGAGATGAATTCAAATGTGTAGAGAAGTGTGCAGAAAAAAATTATCTGTTCTTGTGCTCTACCCCCGGGGAATCACAGTGGAGATTAAAAAATAGACAGGGGAAGCATGAAAAATTTAACCTTGCAGAGCATGTCCTCAGAGAGGGGCCATGGGGAGGCTCAGTGGTGGGGTGGGATCAGAGGAGAAACCATATGGCTGCCATGGAAATCCTTGGGAAAAGGAGGCTGGAGATGGAGCTTCACATTCCTGTGGTGATTTTCTGCTCACCTGCGAGGAGCTCAGTCCTCTCTCCTCACCTCGCAGCAGCAATGCACGCCAACATTATTCCTGGTGCTCTCCCACCACGCTTTCCCATCTGTGCCACTCCTGGGGAGTGAGAAAGTGATGATATAACCCGATTTAATACCACAATAATGTAACCACACCAGAGAGAGTTCCTCCCACTCTGCACTTCTCCGCTTTCTCCTCCATCAGCTGGGGACTACATCTCCGACTCTCATCTTTATATATATGAGGTCTGGTCTTATTTTTCTTTTTCTTTCTCCTTTTTTTTTTTGTTTTTTTCCTTTTCCCTTTAAATAACACTGCTGTGCTCACGTGGCATTATTGGTTGTTAATAGCCCAGTGCCAATACATCTCTCAGGGATGGGCAGATGCGCACACGAGGCTGCACAAGGCATAGCTAACAAATGTGTTTATTATTGACAAAACAAGAACTGCCGTGCTGGAAGATTAAAACTTGACTGCCTGAGGTTCCCCCCTCCAGTTAACAGTTCACAGCTTTGTTATTTCAGGTCAGAGACAAACTAAGCCTAAAGATGTGAAGCAGAGTCCGAGTGGCCACGGAGGTGAGGCTGCAACAGCAACACAGGATTAGTTCTGCTCGTTGTCTTGCTAGTTTTGTAAAGGCACCCTGGGATGAAGTTACGATAAAAATATTTTTCACAATATAGCGTTTTCTGAAAATCTCATACTCATTACTCGGAGGTTTTGGATATAAATATTAAATACATAATTGCACAGTGTTTCCTTCCTTTTAATAACGGAACTGTTGTAGCTGTGTAGGTCTAAGAGTCTACAAGAGACACAGTTTGTTAGGGGTAAACAATGCCTCAGCACTATATTTGCTGTTAACCTTCTTTATTTTAGCATGAGGTGGGTTGGTTGGTCGGTTGTTTCTTTGTGGTTCCCTAATTTTTCTTTGGATCCAATTTGCCTTGGATGCTTTAGGATTATATACAAAACCTCCATATGATTAGTGCAACATCTTCTGTTCATTTGGCTCAGTGAAAGTGGATGTTGTGTCTTTAAAAAAGGTTCCCAAATCAGTAATTACCTTTGGAGGCAAGATTAAAGTGGCTTTTGTTATTTAATATTTCTTTTCCCTGCACCTCCAAATCAAAGTTTAATAGAAATAATAATCAGACATATCTGCTAGTGTCACAAAAAATAACAAAATTCTTTGTAATGTGAGAGAGACACAAAATAATGCACCGGTTGTACAGTCAGGTGCTGAAATCCAAATATAAATAGGAAGAGACAAGAGAACATGTAAGATGTATGAGCTTTGATACACAGGTTGAGCTTTTTTGTTTGTTCAGGAAATTCTTTTAGCAGTTTTCTTGTATTATTTGGAAACCTTGGCATTTGGGTAGGTACTAAGGTCCGTGCATTTCAATTTTTCACAAGGAGTAGAACAGCTTCAGAACTATCAGAATTGCTGCGCATTTTATTTTTCATTGGTCTGTTAAAAAGGTGTCTTCACCATGGTTAATTATTAACCTTTCCTTGTGTATAATGGCATTAGCTGAAAAAAAAGAAAAAAGGGAATAGAATGTTTCTCTCTGTTATCTCCTTGGTTGGTTGGTTTGGGTAATGAGGATCCCAAATGAACCTCCTGCAATTTTATACATTATCGAGCCTAAACCTTGACGTTGTGCGAAATATTTCGAAAGCCTCCCTCAATCCAACTATAATGCTGCTTAAATATGTTGGGCAGCACGCACCCTACCTTCCTGCATCCTGCCAAATGAACTGCAGCATTCCAATATGGTGCCACATGTGCATGGGAGCCCGTAGCACTTCTAACAGGTGCTGCCGGAATGCGCTTGACAGAGATATCGGCAGGAAGGTCATCTGTGACAACAAGCACCCAAAATATCACTGCAAGGTTACCTCAGCACTGCCAGGGTGCTGCGGCACCAAGAAAAAAAAGGTGCTGTGTTATTTTTTCTTGGATAAACCAGGGGGAAAAAAAAAATGCTTCAGGAGGAAGGTTTGGGATGAAGTTAGTGAGGATGTACAAGGGAGAGCTCGAAAAGGTGAAAAGGGATACAAGAGATAATGACACTTTCAGAAGGGCATCTCTTTGAATTGAACAAGTTGGACAGAGAAGGAGCTGCTGCTCTGCATCTTCTTGCATGGAAATTTGTTTCCTCCAAGATAGCAGAGTTAAAAACATAAAATAGAGACGAAACCATAAAATACAGAAGAAACATAAAATACAGACCATATCCTAACCATAAAGAGTGGTGGAGCTTAGGCTCTTTTATGAGGACAAAGGTATTTTGTATGATTATTATTGCATTTTGCACTTATTGCTGTGTTTTCAGGGTGGAAAAAAAAGCCCCAAACACAACCCAACAAACATTCCCTGCGTTTAGGCTGGGACTCCGGCAATTTGTCCTCTGCATCGTTCTTGGCCTTTGTCTGACATTTATGGTCTTATGTTTATCATTGTGAGCAGAGACCCAGTTTGCTCCTTCTCCTCTCCCCACTGCTCCTAACGTGGCATCTGAAGCTGTTAAAATTATAATTAACAGGGCTGCATTTCCCTGGGATTGATTCCCACGAAGGGGCTTTAGCAGATTTCCCTGCAAACTGCTACCGTGCAGCCCAACAATGCATGGAGACACTTTATATCTTATTTGTATTTAAAAGTCAGATATTTTGTTCTGGATAAACTTCAGAAATGCTCTTCAATTCTCAGTGAGGCAAGCATTTCAATTTTCTGCAATATTAGCAGGGGTAACTAATGATGGCTAATTTTTGCCTGTAGTATTTCCCTCAATCTGCTTGTGCACTTTCAGTTACTCTGGCAGCAGCAGCATTTGTACATTTTCTGGTCACTAAACACTCAAGTACAATTGTAAGTGATCAGTTTACAGTTGGCCAACAAAAGAGCTGCGGGAATGTCTAAAAGAAAAAGAAATTTGAATAAATATGCATGTGTATAGCCCATATTCTGTGGGCAAGAGAGAAGGACAGAGGGCAACTCAAATATACTTTAGTTATATCAAAATATATTTTGTAAATTAAGATCATGTATTTATCCTGCCATAAGAAGGTCCAGGATAAATCCAAACCACCCAGATTTTGAAAATACATTAGCATGTTTCTTCATGTTGAAAGTAAAACCTCTTCATCCATTTTGTCTCTGATTATTATTTCCTTCGTATTATTTTTTAAAATATGTTCAAACTATAGGTTTAAGACAGAGGGAATTTGATTTATACATCAGAATTAACACCACCTTATGAACACATTTGAAAGGTATCTAGTTCAAAGAGAATATTTTAGATAGGAAGATAACGTTTTAAAAATACACAGCTGTAAAACTGCATGAGAGTCCTCTCACTGATAATACCTCGAAAGTGGGGGGCTTCAATACAATTTGTTAATCTTCCCAACTCCTGGGCTATTCAGAAGAACTGAACATAAATGGCAAGGAAATATTTTTAAATGAAGAGGCAGCTCACTTGTGCCCTTACTAATTAATATTTCCCTTTGAAATTTAATTATTGTCTAGCATTTTGGACGGTGCTATTTGTGATGGAGTGGCAAGAACAGTTCAAATTAAATCAGAACTCTATGGAGACAGTTCAACAGCTCGTGTCACAGGGAAGCTTTTGTAAGAAATCTCACATCCTGCAAAAGATATTTCTCTGTTTTTCTGTGAAGAGGTGTCATCGTTTGTGACACCGCTCTGCAGACATAATGCCACAGAAACAGGGGAATGCACCGTGGGATTTGCATGTTTTATACTAAAATCATCTGAAATGGAGGAAACCTGCACAGCTCCATGCCTCGATCAGATCAAATCAATGTGCACTAAAAGGGAAATCCGTCACATTAAGTATCAAAATATTAAAGGCTAAATTACGGCATTTGCAGCGGCAGCCTCCGGGGCCCGGGGGAGAGGGGCAGTGCTGGAGCGGCTGCTGGAGGCTCTGCAAAGTGCCGAGGTGCTCAGATATCCTCCAGGGACACTGGGAAAGGCACTTAGGAGCGGCGTCTCTCTAGCCCAGAGATGCTGAAAGAGATACTCCTGCTCAGCACCACCTTCCTGGCGCTGGGTACCACTGGCAGAATTCGGACCCCGAGTCTTTCCTCGTTCGCTCATGGCCAGGGGGAGTGATTTAAGTGTCAGTCGTTATTACTCCTCTTTATCAGTGTACAGAATATTCCTCTGCTGATCCCTCCTATCTCTGTCTCAGGACATTAGGAGACACAAACACAGGCTTCTGCCCCTGCTCCTGCCAGCCATGATCCTGTGAGCCGTGAAAGGCCTCTTCTCCCCCTCTCTGCCACCTCCAATAGCTTCTGAGTGCAGGAAAGACATCCTGAGTGCATGGATTGGAAAAGGCAGGAGGCAGAATGCTTTGCTTTCATCATCTATTGTTGTGAATAAAAGCCATCATATCTGATCCTTAGTGTCAAGGCCATAACCTCAACGGGTGAATCCGTGTCGGTTCACAGAACTGGGTCTGCAGCCATGTCTAGCAGCTGGTCTTGCCTTCTTTTCCCACCTCTTGGTGCTGATGACTATGATTTCCTGCTGAAATTGCAGAAAAAGGTGAAAATTTAGTGCTTTAAGTGCTGCACGCACGCACATATGTGTACGAGGGATGACAGAAGCAAATCACAGATTCACAGAATGGTTTGGGGTGGAAGGGACTTTGAATATCTTGTTCCACCCCCTGCCATGGGCAGGGACACCTCCCACTCTCCCAGGCTGCTCCCAGCCCCAATGTCCAACCTGGCCTTGGACACTGCCAGGGATCCAGGGGCAGCCACAGCTGCTCTGGGCACCCTGTGCCAGGGCCTGCCCACCCTCACAGGGAAGAATTCCTTCCCAATATCCCACCTAACCCTGCTCTCTGGCAGTGGGAAGCCACTCCCCTCATCTGGACCCACTCCAACACGTCTACACCATGAAGCGTTAGCAGTTTCAACCTCCTAATAAAGCAGTGCAGTGTCATAGGTGACACTAAAGGTGCCAATAATATTTGGAGGTAAATTTTCCCCTAATCTTAGAAGTCAATTTGCTCTGGGAATTTTGAGGGGTCAGTCCAACCACGACACAAGAGCTGGCAGAGCTGAGATCACCCCAGACCTCCTGACTCCGGCCCACGGCCGCCACCCGCAGCACCAGGATTTGTTGTTAAATCCCAGTTTCACAAACGAGCTGTTCATTTGGGATATAATACAGGATCTATCTTTGGGTGTATTTCCATGCATTGTTCAAAGAGTTGCAGCCCAGTCAGCACATTTCAAGTGAAACACAAAGTTGTTCCTAATATGATGAGGGAATTTCTCTGTTGAAGTCTAGGCCAGAGACTTTGGTGAGTCACCAGAAAGTGCTTCTCTCAGCAGCAACAGTTCACCCTTAACTGTTGTTTTGGAACATGGGGCACTACGAGAAAATGAGAACTATCATTTTATCTCCATGTATTTTTACTGAGTTAAATTCTGTTGTATGTTTTCAGTCATGACTCTTGGAAATGTGAGCAAGTGCTGTGTTGGTGCCAATTCTGTGAATCCCATGTCTCAATCAACCTGGAAGTACAATGATACTATTCATCTCTTCTGGGAAAAAAAATAAAAAGTAATTGTGAAACCTTAAATAAAATCAGAATTCAGATTTAATTTGGAAAAACAGAGATCTCTGAGCTTACCTAGAGCTCTTGAATCCAAAAGCCCATCAGAGTAGGTTTTCTTTGGACATTTTCAGGAGTTCAGAGGATGAGAATGGATGAATACATGTTATCCCTTGGAATTCTTGGATTTGGTTGGCTACACGAAATTGTCAGAAACAAAAAAGGCAAAATAAAAAAAGGCACAAAAATGTCAGAACCTCAGCCTGGCTGGGCCTTAAAAACACCTGAAGTTCAGGAGGTTGGTTGGGTTTGACAGCTCAGTTGCTGATTGTAGCTCATTTGGGAAGGATGAGAATATTTGCAGATGAATTTATGGTTGTGATGAACTCAGGAATTCCTTGACCAAATGGCTGGAGCAACTTCTTGTGAGCCAACCTAAGGCGAGGAAAGCCCCATGTAGATCCAAGCTCAGATTTCCTTCTCCGACTCCAACCTGAGAAGGAAAAAGATCTTCCTTCAAAAAGATCTTCCTTCCTCTGTCACAGCAGATCACAGAATATCTCCCCCCTATTTCCACATGATCCAAGGAATAGAAAGAGGTTTTGGAGCCATGAAAAGCTGCCCTGGATCAATTAGCAGATGAAATCTGTGATGAGGAAAAGACCCAGAGATGAGAAATTACAGAACTGACTTGTCTCACTGGTGCATCTTCCAGCATCACTCACGGGCAGCAAATGTTAGCTAATGGAATAGCAGTGATATTGTGGAATAATGACTTTGTTGGAAGTTGACTCCAGTTTGAAATTCCCACAGAATGCTTTCACTTTCCTTGGGCCAGGGGAACCCATAGAATGTATAAATTCTCTTCCCAAGGAAACAAAATTAACTACAAATCAGAACAAATATTTAAAAAGAAGGTAAAATCTCCCTTTATCTGTTTTCCTGCTTGCAGGTCAGCGCTTCCAAATCAGTTGAACATCGCTGTACGTTGAATGTAGCATAATGTATGTAAATAGACTGGCAATTAGAATGAAGGGAAATGCTAATATTTGGTGATGTTACAAATGAGGTCATGGCTATTTTTTATGGTTTCTCCTAATAGAATTGTACATTCGCCTTTCAAAAATGTCAGTAAAAGGACCACAGGAAAAGCTATATAAACAGGGCGTTTTTGCAGTCTTTCTTACAGTATATTTAGAATTTTGACATAATTTGAAATTTATTCTTTCTTTCATTTATTTCTTTGGGGTTCTTTTTCCTCGTCTCTATTGTTGTTTTATGCTTGATGGTTGATTTGCACATAAATTCCTTCTGCTATGTTGAAAGTCACACGGGATCCGGCCCTTAGGGGAAATATTCACAAGAGATTTGGTAAAATATTGGTTTATATTTCACTGATTTTTCCACAGCAGCAAAGAAATATTATGTCACTGTGGTCATTTTAATTTTCTCTATTAAATTGACAAAGGTGGGGGGAAATGAGAACTTGAAATTTAGCTCATCAAAACGAGAAATATTTCTGAAAATCCTAGAAGACAAGAAACTTACTCCATTTTTTTATATATAAAATAAAACAGCGTTCTGAAACTAAAAATAGATAAATACTGAAGTTGTTGCCCAACCAGATATACCTTGTGATGTCTGAATATTTATTCTTGCAGCAACAGAACAGAATTTAATTGTTGGTGGAAGAAAAAAAAACAAAAAAGGAAATAAAATTAATGCTAAAATTTGCATTTACAGTATTTCTGGTCCTTTTAGTGGGGGAGGCCCTAAGCTCTGCTTTGGGATCACACACAGGCATGGTATCTAACACAAAAATTATTGTTGAAATGTGAATCTAGAGAAAGGAGAATATTTTAGTTGTGAACTGCTCTGCAATCAGGAATTCAGCTGCCTATCAGAAAATCTGAGGTATCTAATAGGGATTTTGGGCCACCAAAGATCTCAACTAAATAAATGATGATTTTTCTGAAGCTGAAGGCTACCCAGAAGGATAGACAGGGATTTCCAGATGAACTTATTTACAATAAAAAATTGCTACTTTTAATGGAAATTTAACCCTTCTTTCACAATAAGATTTTTTTTTTTTTCGAGAGGGAGGAAGCAGAGAAGCAGCTTTGGACAAAAATACCCCAACAACCAAGCCAGAAAAATCAGGGCTTCCTCTTACACTCAGGCTGCAAACATATTTGCATTGGCTTTTAGCTGGAAAGTAATCTGGCACATAGAAACCAATAAATGGTGGGTTTCCAGTGGCTTCCACCTGTTAAAGATTTGCAAGACAGCAGTAGCCTTTTCAAAGCCATTAATAATGCAGAAGGTCAATATCTAAACAGATATATTGAATTACACTCTGTATCATTATAATAGCCAGACTTTTTGTATCACAGGTGATTTTTTTTTTCCTGCCATTTGACCCTTTCAAGCTAATTAAAATACACAGTTTGGGTTTTTTGCTAATGTTAGGGATACTATTGTGCTGCTTATCCCAGTGGTTGCACTCCTCAAAATGGATAAAAAAGACACTATCCACTGCAGCAAAGTGTATATTGATTTTTGTTAACTTTGCAGCTCCAGTCACTCAACAAAACTCCCCGAACACCAGAAAATCAAAAAAGTTAAACCCAAAAGTCTTTGAGAAAAGAGTGTTTTCACAACAGTGAGAATATTTCACACCAGTATTTTTTTTTCTTCAGATTATTATCAGTTTATGTGGGTTTAGAGGTGTACAATGTATAGAAACATTAGGAGTTCAGTGTTAGTGCTCTGCAGTGATCTGCAATATTTCAGTATTACAAACATTTCATTGCTGAAAAGGTAAAGAATCAGGCAGTGCATTCATTTGCTGTTATGCATTTTCCCCATATGTTTTAAAATCCATAGTAATATCAAATTCCAAAGCCAGGAAATCTGCTGTCGGCGTCTCCCATTGACATTTTCTGTTTGTGTAGAGGAAAATCAGGTCAAACCAAGCCACTAACAGCATCACAGCCCTGTTTCTGCAAAATATTTTGTCACTACAGAATGTGGTGGTTTCGTTGCATGTGTTCCAGTTTTCTGAATTTAGTGATTGATCTCAGGGTGTTTGAGAGCTGAATCTTTGCTGTCTGAGACCTTAAAAACTCTGACTGTAAAGGTTTAATCCAAACCCAGTTGCCTTCACTGGTAATTGAATCAGACCCTAAACACAGATCACGTAAAGTTGAGTGACTTATATCAACAGGGGGGGATCCCTGATAGTCTTCAAAATAATAGAGAAGCACAGAACCTGAAATTTAAGGAAAAAAATTAAATGAGATTAAATTCACTTCTACTCAAAACTGTCATTTTAGTATGAAGTTCCTTCAAAATCAACTCATTTTCCTTTTCAGCTAACTTATTTGGTTTAATTAGCAGCAAACACTCCATTGATTCCTGTCCAACAAAGGAGAATTCCGTAGTTCAAATCTCTCTGAAGGAAAATCCCATTCATTTAAATATAGGAATTACAGTTGCAAAACGAAGCAATTTTCCTTAACAATCTGTGAGTGAAAAAGTCCTTATTGGAAGTTAAAACTGCCTTTGAGTGGAAGATTATTTTTCCCAAACCATTATGCCTGTTAGCCAGGAATAGATGTAGAAATTTCCTTTGGAAACTACCTTCTAAAAGGGTAGTGAAAAATCCATGATGATGATGATGATGATTAATATTATTATTCATTATATTAATAGTAATAATAAGAAGGAGCAATTCTGATTTTGCTAAACAGGAAAGATGTTGGATCTAAAAACACACAAGGGCATCAGCTCTCTGTTTTTGGAAGGTGGAGAGGACTGGCAGTAGGGAGGTGAAGTCAGATACCACAACTTCACATGAATTCTGTGATTCAGGTCATGGATTAAAGCGCATTAAAAAGGCTGAGCCCAAGAAATGTTCCTGTTTCTCTCGCTCTGCTCTGCTCAGCCCATCACATATGTGACATGTAAATTCAAACCCGTGGCTCTCACCAACCGGCCAGCTCGAGTACAGTATGTGACACTTTCTCAGATTCCTACTGACACGCAGATATTGCCAAAAATATCATGTCCGACTCTGCACAAAGCTCCACAGGCACAGAAATATTTATTATAAAACATTTGTCTTCAGAGGAGAATACTGGGCTCCAGGAGAGAAGGGTTTTTATGTTCCAGATTTCCCTGTCAGAGATTACGCCGTCTAACAAAACGTGTGCTGAGCCTCTTTGGCAAAAACCTTTTCCCTTAATATTTGATGTTTGCTTAGTTTTGTTTGTTTGCTTGGTTTTATTGCTGTCAGTGTTATTTCTGGTGACTACATGACTCAGAGGGACTAGAAATAAAATTAGAGACTTTCACCTCTAGGTCAACAGTTTCATTCTGGCCCAGAATACAGGGACCTATGTAAAATAACTCATTGATCTCACTCCAGTTCCCAGTTGGCAAGTGTGCATATCACAAACTCTATCATTAAAAAAGGGCAATAAATTGTCATCCTTTGCAGCAGTCCCAGAAGTGAGCTCAGTGTTTGCATTGGCCTTGCTGCTGGATCACCCTCTCCAGGAGGGTGTGTGAGGAGCTGGGGGGTCCTGGAGTTGGGGTTTCCTTTCTCCTTCCTGCTTTCCCTGCTGGAAAGCAGAACAGGGGACTGGATTTTGCAGTGCAGCCTCCCAAATCAACAGTACACCTTTTAGCCAGGTAATCAGATGTAATTTCATAAGCATATGCTGCTTGCTAGCCAAGGCTTTGTTTTCCAAAGGATGTGGTCTTGATCTGCATCAGGTTCCTTCTCTCCCCACTTAACACCATCTGCATTTCTTCCTAGTCACGGGAGTTCCAAATAAATTGCCAAATTCATGGAGGAAAAAGGTGCAGAGAGACAAAGAATTGGGTAACTCTGTCTTAAAAATTACCTGTTTGACCTGCTGCTCCCAGATCCCAGCTCTGAGATAACAGCTCTCTCCCCCACCGAGATCAGAGCCTGGATCTCTTTCCTCAGTTGAAACACAGACAAAAAAAATTGCATCTCTGTGATCTGTCGCAGTAACAAACACTCCTGGTTCTACAGAAAGATTGGAGGGGGGGAGCTATTATATTTCATTTTTGGCATTATTATTGATCCTAACAGGTGTTTTGAACTGAAGACCCCCTGGCTTACAGGGATCTGTACAAACCCTGAGTTTAAGCAACAACAGAGATGTCACTGGTGTTCATTCACTAAAGAGCTATCCAACCTTTCTTGTAGATCCCTGGATACTTGTAATCCTGCATTCTCCAGCCCATCACATGAGCAGGAGCATTTATCCCGGGATCTCAGCAGCACAACTCCTTGCTGGGTTAATTTATTTCTCTTGCCTCTCCATCCTGCAGGTTCATAGCCGCTTTCCCCTCGTATTTGTGCGTGGCTGGGCCGTTGTACAGGTATGACTGAGTGCTGTCTGCTCCCACTGGATCTGGGATCATTTGTCTTCCGAGATCCAGGCTGGCTGCACCACACGACAGCACACAGTGACAGTAATTTGCACTGATCTGCCCCCACTGCTAGTCCTGCTGCTACAAATAGCAATTGATTATAATGCTGTAGTGTTATTGACTGTCACTATGAACACAAGCTTTATTTCATTTTTAAAGTAACACGCCGCAGATTTACTTAGCAGACATGGAGCAGTAACTGCAAAAAAAAAAAAAATCTAAAAAAATAAAAAAAAAGAACGAAATCAAAACAATTTGAGGCGGGGAGGAGGCAGAGGCAGCATTGCATAAAACACTGGGAAAATTAATTAATGCTACCAGATGATTATGATACTGCAGATGAGCAGAAAAGCTGTAGAGGTTGTGAGGGGATGAATCTGTCCATATTTCAGAGAAACAATGCTGATTTACATCACCTGAGGATCTTGCCTGAAGCATTCAGATCGTGGAAATCTCTCAAATCCATCAGAATGTAGGGAAAAAAAGTGAGCCTATAGAAATCATCATTCTTGTTATTGTCAAAATCTGATCCTGCTGAGGCAGTAAAATGCATTAATGCTGCACTGGATTTGCCCCTTCCTCTGCTTCTCCCTCCCCTCAGTTCGGGATACAGTTTTTGATCCGGGTTGTTAAAAGAGATCCTATTTCATACATCCCTACGTTCTCTTTCTGAATCTTACGTTCTTAGAGCATTAATCTGCAGGATTGTCCCTAGAGTCCATTTGAGATGGGCGCAGAAATTTAGTTCAGGTAATTATCCTTTCTTTTCAAGTGAATTAAGAAACCAGGAATTCCTGCTTATCTGACAGAAGTGTAGATTTCCCTCCTTAATGCTTGTCACCTGCAAGACAAGTCACACAGGTAAATCTCAAACTGTGCCTTTGTGCCCCATCTAAAGTGGATTTTGGATGTCTCTGCGGAGTAATGCTCCAAGGACGTTATAGTTCAGAGAAAATGGTAATGTCTGTGTATAAAATGTGAATTACTTTAATAGGCTTTGGCAGCACAAGTCTCAACAAGACGATCCACCCCTGCTAATCTAGAGCGTACAGTTTTTCTCTCTCTTCTTTTTTTTTCTTTTTTTCAAAAAAAAAAAAAGAGAAGTCTGAATATAATTTCTCTAAGCTGCAATTTCTAATGCTAACGTTTTACCTTCATTAGGGAGGGGAAGAAAGCTTCTAAGCCACTCTGTTGAGCTCTTGGAGAATGTCTTACCTTGAAATTCTGATTTAGAGATAGGCACAATCCATCTGCTTTGCATACCTTTGCCCTTTAAACCAGTATTTGTGACATAAAGAAGGACACAGCTTGCAGAGTAGCTGGTAAGTCTCCTATCCATGATTTTCTGGGTTGTTGTTCTGTTTGGTTTTTTTTTTTTTGCATGTATATGCAAAGTCAGATTTGTTTCCTTTCCTCCTTTAGGCAAGACAGCTTCTGTATCCTCAAAAAAACTATCTTTGTGTGGAATCACTGGTGTGGTGGTGGTGATGTTGCTTATAACAGCACTAAATATGGAAGATTTATCCTGTTTTGTGTTTTAGGTTCCATTTATCCATTTTATGTGTCTTTATTTAAGACAAACTGCCTAAAGGTTGTCTGTTTTATTGAAAAAATGAGAGAGTAGGGATGGCTGCACCTCAAATGGTTCACAAATCCTGCTTTTGCTGACTTCGGTGTTTGTTTCGTGGGGTTTTGTTGTCGTTTCCTTATGATTTGCTTTTTACTTTGCAGTGCTTTGATTAAGATTATACAGTGATTTTGTGGTATGTGGTAGTGAACACAGAATCCACTCTTCATTCCTTGAATGCCCCTTGCTCCCTGTGGCCCATGGGGTTCCTACATGAGCAGATCACAGGATCCTGCAGAAGATGTCCTGGCTCCCATCCTGAACTGGGGTGCAAATCTTTATGCAGCTGTAAGCCAGCCAAGACCATAAAAAATTTCATAGTCCTGCCTTTTAAAGAATTACTTCTTGTGACTTGTAATATGGTGAAATTGGGAGGAGGGGGGCAGAAAAGCTGCATTTGAGGGGTTTTCCTTATATATGCATTTCAAACAGAGGGATCTTTTTTAAAAAGGAAATTACAGGTATCACTCATTTTACAGCTCTTCCACAGCTCAAATTAAAGCTTGAGCAGCTATGTATTTATCAATTAGCATTATTTCTCTATCCCTGTCTGACTCTCTCTATTGTTGTAACTCCATCAAATAGTCATTTGCTTTTTTTATGGTAATAATCCCTTCAAATTCACTCCTTTCATCTGGATCCCTGTATGTTATTTGTTGTTCTGCTAAATCCCTATTACAGAGGCCTAGGAGTTCCAACGGCCTGACGAATAATTAGAAATGTTTTATCCCTAAGCTTCAAAAGGGTGCTAGAAATAATTATAAGCAAACATTTTATGTAGCATTCCGTATCAATCCTACCCCAGCTTTATGTTGTTTGTGCTTCAGATAGGAGGGAAAGAGGGAGATCCTGGTTTCCACAGCCTAAAGGGGACACACGTTGACGTTGCTGGAGCTTTTGGCTTCTCTCTCCCCTCTTCTCCTGGTGGTAGGATGCTCAGTACATCCCAGGCACCTCGTGGCACCTCTGATTTTATAGGAGTGTGGTTAATTACTGGCCAAACAAAAGGAACTTTGTTATTTTATCAGCAAATTCCCCCTACTCTCTTAGCAGCAACATGACCTACAGACCTGCACTGTGTGTAAATAACGCTGCATCAAACTGGACAAGAAAGCTCAAGTTTTGCAAAGTGAAAGTTGATTATTTAGTCCAGACTAGATGTGTCAGTGCAGCCTTATTCCCTAGCAAATTCTGGGAGCTGTAGCAGCTCTAGCTGTCCTTCAGCAGACCAGACTCACGCCACAAAGTTTTTTACACAGAAGGCAAGGAGAGAGAGCTGCATCTCGAAAGCCTACAAAACTAATTGGAACACACCCAATGTCATTACATTTGACAGCATTTTGAGAAATACCCAATCACTTTGTCATCAATTTTCAATTTTGTCAAGAGAAAGTAGCTTTTCATTGGCAAACAACCTGCTGTCCCCACAGTATTTGTGAAAGTGTCCTGGCAGAGAGTAGTGTCATCTCCAAGAACATTTTTCAGGCTTACTTTCTCTATAAAACTTTTATTGAGGAGTTTTTTTAAAAATCCTTGAAAATTGTGTTAAGATGAAGGGTTTTTCATCCTGAAGATACCAAACCCAGTTATGGCCCAGTATAACAAAGGACATAAATACATGATTAACTTTAAACTTGTCAACAGTCCTTCTAGGTTTCCGAGTTTTGGTGATGAGAAATTTTATCTGTTCACTTCAAAGATACTGCGAAAGTTTAATGTTGAAAAAGAATGAATTGACATTAAAAAAGGGAGAAAAGAATTTGTATTTATCAATCAATATGATGAGGATTCATGTGTGAAAAGCAAAGAACAATGTGCTCAAGGGTAGCATAGTGATACCTTTCTACCAATCCGCTGCTCCTTTTGTTTCTTTCCCTCTGAGGGAAATTCATTCATCCTTGCTCTTACTTTTCCAGAACAAAAGACAGTCTGATTCAGGGCCTGATTTGCTGGAGATCCATATTTTTGGCCATTTCCTCACCTGAATGTTGTGAAGCCGTGGTATGAAGAAGTATGTGAGAAGGAAACCCAGATTGGTTAGATGTGGTTTTCAGTGTTTGCAACACACGGATGCTGTAAGAACCTAGGAAGCATTTTGACTGGCACAGCAGAGAAGAGGATGGAGTTTACCAAAAAGCATTTATCTCAGCAGGTGGACTCTCCCTAACCCAGGGACAGCACTACAGTGTACCTCTGAGGGCAGGCTCGTGAGGGAATTCCGCACAGGCAACCAACCCTTCCTTTGATGGGCCCTCTGGCAACCCTAACAGCCACTGGGAGATCTGAAAATCTGTGGCTGCCCCATCCCTGGAAGTGTCCAAGGCCAGGCTGGATGGGGTTTGGAGCCACCTGGTCTAGCAGAAGGTGTCCCTGCCCATGGCAGGAGCTGGAACGAGATGGTCCTTAAGGTCCCTTCCAATATTGCCTCTTTGCTCATGGTGGGAAATTGTGACACTTCCTGGAGGTCTCTTCCTCACCTCTGGAGGTAAAATTCAGACTAAAGTTGCATGAATTATCTGAAACCCTGTCTTCCACTGCACAGGCAACAGGGAAATGGTGTGGGCTTCTGAATAAGCTCTGTAAGAACCCAATGGCTCGTTAAGATCACAGATTGTAGAATCTACAATTTTTCAATTTGGAGTCAACTCCCCTCTGACTTCGCCCCTCTAAAAAATAACTTTAAAAAAAAATATTGTTTGGAAACATTGCAAACCCCCCAAACTATATTTTATGTGCATTGAGAAGCTTATTTGCTTTTTTTATTAATATGCAAATCAAGCATGCTCCCAACTTTCATCACTGCTTAAATACTGTACAAGCATCGTAAATAACCTGCCTATTCAAGTTTTATCTTGTCCACTTTACATTGCACTGCTCTTGTACAGGAAATGGATTGTATTTAATATTGATGGCTCTGTATGTGTCATTTAATCGTCCCTATTGATTGGATTTCATCAGAGTGGGGGCTTGGACAGAAGCTTTGATTATACTGTAAGGAGTCTTTGCAGTTTTCTGTTACTCAACACCATATCAATGCACCTTCTGGTGTGATATCACTTTCACGATCAATACCTGGAAAGAAAATAAAAAAGAGGCCTCCAGGAAAGGAAAGGGAAAAAAAACCCTGAATCAGCCTCTAATTCCCTTTCTGCACATAGATTAAACCTCTGCAACTCAAAGACCATTTATTGTGTGGTTTAACATAAGAAACGGGGGGAAAGAAAAAACCTGAAAGAGTCTCCGTGGGTTGTTTGTTTAATTTCTACATCATTTTTTATTTATAGGCGTCAACTGTTCCTTTCAGTGTCCCTGGCTGATGTTTGATGGTGTGTAATTTTTAACAGTTACATGTCATGTCTCAGTTAACTGTTTCTCTTGATCTGATAATAGTGCTATAAACGTATTATTTGGTCAAACAGATGCATAGGGGACATTTTGCTTTTCAATATGCTTTCTGCTGCGAATGGAATGTCTTAGAGCTTTCAAAGACCATCCTTAAATTGACACTGTCCCACGGTGGCTCGACCTCATCCTCACTCCAGAGCCACACTGGTTTGTGCTCCTCCATCCCAGCCTCCCAACACCAACCATAAGAGCCAGGCAGCAGGAAACAATCATTCCCTGAGGAATATTAACACACAGCAGATGGGTATTTCATAGTGCTGGTGAGAGGGTTTCCCCATCTGGGCATCCTCAGTTGAAATGCAGGCGCTGACGTGCTCGTAAATCCAGCTCCTGGGTGGATGACAGAAAACATCGTTCCGAGTTGTATCAGAGTAGGGAGAACATACATAGCTCCTCCAAAGTTGTTTGTACTCTGATTCTCCTCATTCATTGTCCTGAGATGAAAGGGAGTTTATGGGCTTATTTATGAGCTTCTCATCTTTTCCAGGCTGGTGACCCTCTAACTGAGATACAACCAATATTTAAGAATATTGATAATGTTTGTAGCTTATTTTTAAAGGAAAGTGGATTTAAAATTTTTTTTGGAGTAGTGAGGGTGTCACCAGTAAAGTCTCCATGGACATGGATGCATGGTGCTCTGGGAGAACGGGAAAATACAAGTTGAGCCTTGACATAGAGAATGGTGCAAAGGAAAATTGAGTTAGTCTTGGTCTAGATTGCAGTGACAATTTAAAACTTCTGACACAGACCTTGACTAAGTTTTCTTGGTCCTTCCAGATGAGTGACCAACGGTTTCTTAGGAGTAACTGTTTTCTTAAAATGTATGTCCCTGGAGAGATAAGTGCATTTCTGTTGACACAGGGCTAACCTGACCCTCTGATTTTGCATAGAAGTAGTTGTTCTTAGGCTCCTTAAAACAGAATGAAGGGATTTGTGTTCAACAGGAAGAATTGTGACAAACACGAAAAATACGTGCCCTGTGCGCATAACATTCATCAGAGAGGGCTACAAAGCCAGGTGTGGCTGTTTCTGCTGACAAACACCCCCAAATCTGCCCAGCAAAGACACAGGCACAGAAACCCGTTGGGGACTGACCAGACAGTCCACGTTTCTTTGCTCCATCAGACGCATCTCTGAGAGATGTTTTTGAGTTTTATAAGCAAGAAAAGGCAGAAACTGTCAGAGACAAATTGTGTTTCCTTACGCGGAGTGACGCCGAAGGTCTTGGGCTGGTGGCACTCTCCCGTGTGCCACAGGAGAGCAAGCAGCGTGTCAGTGGGACAATGTGAGTCTCAGTGTGGAGGAGAGAACTAGAGAAGGCTGCCTAAAGTGACAGGTATTTACCCAAAAGGCTACAGACGGATGCAAGCATCTGAGCTGCTAGACTTGAAGGATCCTCAGTCTAAAAAACAAAAGTATGGTGTTAGGAAAGTGCAGTGCCTGAACAGATGTAACTTACTCATAAAAAGAAGTGCCTGTAGGCTTCCTAGCAAAGCCAGAAGTGGCTTCTAGCCCTGAAAAGACCTCCACTGTGGCAACTGGGATTTTCAAGTGTCTTTTCTCTGCCTCTCTGTTGTTGCATTTCTCTACTTGAATAGTTGCATTAACATTTTTCTGTCAAAACTTGTAGAGAAGCAGCAGTTTTAATGTAGATATTGCCAAACATTAATGGAACCCTGATTTTCCTGATTATATTTGGCTATTTGCAAGAGAAAACGGATTTGAAGAGTTCCCAAACAGGGAATGGGATTGTATCGTGTTTGTTCTGGGGAGTCCCATCACTGAATTTTGACAGTGAACTTTCTTGGGAACAAACCCAAATAACTTATTAAAAGTAGACTAATGAATATCTGGTCCAATGATGAGGAAAACAAATACTTTATTCAGCCGTTCTTCACCTGGAATTATCATGATTCCTCCTACCCAGACTTCTAGGGAAAAGAAAGAATGAATTTTGGAGTCCTTTATCAAGTGTTTATATGGGCTCAGAGGGGCCCCACAACTCTCCAGAACAAACCATTATGGTTTCTCTGATATCAAGGACCAAGGATTAGGTAAATGTAGCCTAGTGGAGCCAGAATGTGCTGTGGTGAAAGTTGTGCACAAACCTGGATGGATTTAGAGCTCTCCCAAAGAAGTTCAGAGGATAAATCACCACATTTCATGACATGCAAGTTCAATGCAAAAATATCTGAGGGTGAAAACGCTCCCTTATTTCTTTAGAGACCTGTGGAGAGTATCCACCTAATATGGATAAATTCAGCTGTCAAGATCTTTCATAGTGATGTCATAATGCTGATGAGACAGACCTTCCTTGTCACGTGTCATGTGCCCTCCAAATACGTGCTTGATCACCTTCATTCTTAAGAAAACACATAAAATGGCAAAATGAAAACTAAATGTCTCATTATGAAAATGGAACAAATAAAAACACATTCCTGAATTAGAGCTGTATTCATTTAAATGTGGTCTTAATATTGGAAGATTCCTGATAAAATAACAGTTGCATCATGAATACTCAAATAACTTTGGGTCAGTAGGTAATAATTATATGCTTTATGGTGTTCAGTGCATTGGATTCTTCTTTAAGTTAATTTCTCAAGGTTAATTTAATTGTAATGTCAGTTAGAGAGACTGGATCAGCCCATTCGAAAATAACTATTAACCCACTAGACTGTTGCATCTCGTTGGGCACGGTGCTTGCCAGGAGAGAGCCATGACCATCAAGGACAATGCCCAGCATAAGGAAAGTGGAAACTGACTTATCAGAAACAATTAATTTGGCAGTTTTAGACAGCAACTTCAGAACTTTATTTAATACTGCTTGGAAGTAGTAGAAATCACTGAAATCTTTACTGAAAGAAGAGCTTTGAGTTGCACATTCTTGTGTCTTCTGTTGGATCATCTGTCTACTGCTGGACATCTTTTGGCCACTGCAGCTGATGCACATTCTCATGCTGGATTCTGCATATTCCTCTCCTGTGGGGCTATCGAGACCACAAACCCCTACGGTAATTACCAGATGGAGATGATGCTCGGTCAGAACCAACCTGTGCCACATTCGAGTTGGTGACCTAAAGGTGAAAAGCTTTGATTCCCATTAATAACACCTTGAGCCTCTCTGACCTCCAGGCTGTGATTAAAAGCCCATTAAATTCCCTCAGTAGCTTTGGCTCATATTGTTTGCGTTTTGCATTATTATTGTGTATTGTTTGATAATCTAATTGTATTATTTGATTAATTTAAGGCACGAGCATTTTTCTGTTCCACGTTCAAGAATTCAGCGTGTTGAGGGCTCCCTTCACCTAGGAAATCTCTTTTTGTTTTGCTTTGTATTTCTCAGCGGGTGAGCAAACTGCTTTCCTTTGTCTCATTGCTCAGAATAACAAATGTCAAAGCTTGGAACCTGGTAATTTGGCAATTTTAGACAATCGCCTCATAACCACGTTTCAGTACACCTTTGAAGCGGTGGAAGTTCAAAGGCTCCGCAAAGACGAGCCTTGCTTTCCCTGTTGCTATGAGTCATTTGAAGTAATTGGTCCTGTCTGATGTATGTTTTGAACTGAGGAAGTAGCGCTTTATTACCACAATCAGATACAGGTTTTTAGCCAAGGAAGTGGAGTTTTCCTCACAGATGTAGATGTCTGCTTGATAAGGCAGAAAACAGACAGATGTGCCTCTGCACTGGGGAAGAGGTGTGGAGAAGGAGCAAACACAAGAGCTGAGAAAATTCCATGAAGCTACATGAGAGGGGATTTGGAAGCCTTCCCAGTAAGAAAATTTCTCAAAAGCAAGGAAACTCGCCTTTTAGAGAGAAAAATACTTAAAGTTTTATATATCAAACAAATACGCCTATCATCGGGTTTTCAAGTGCTTAGACTGGAGAAAAAAATCAGATTAAAGATTCTGAAGGTATTTTAAACAATGTCGCCTAATTTTAGGCTCGCCATTGGGAGTCTGCTGTTCCATTTCCCATAAACATATGCTAACTGTTCTAAAAGTTGGGGGGGTTTAAAATTTGATATTATAAGGTATCATTGCATGTTAAGGTGGCTTTTGGAATAATACAATGTAAGATTAAAGCCCAGAATTTATGTTCGCTCTTATCAGTGACTAACGCCTGACGTACTGTGAGGAAGTACCTCTCTCTTGTAAATATTTTACTAAAATTAGAAAGAGAAAAGTCCTGCCAGAACCACATCTATGCTTTTGGACGTGCATAAGAGCATCCCACAGAGCTGAAGGGATTCTCTGCTCCCTGACGGAGAAGTGTTGAGTTGTGACCCCAGCCTGGGGCTCGCCAGCTCCTGGAGGCAGAAACCTTGTGCTCAGATGTGCTGAGCTCAGTCCGTCCATGTGTGCCACAGATAGGGGTGGGAGGGCAGTTTCTGGCACTAGGAGGGCTTTCCTTTCTCAGTCCCCTTCTGAGTTGCTCCCACTGGCTGTGGTGGATCTGCATCGTGCCATATCCAGCGGACTCTTCGGTGCTGGTCTCCTCATGAGACAATGACAGTGCTGATGGGGGGTGTGCACATTATTCATTACTGAGAAGGACCATTTTTTCTCCAGGCAGAGAAATCTTGAGGAGGAATCTCTGCTCCCAGTGCTGCATTGCAGAGGCCAGGGAAAACTCTGGATGTACAGTAAAAAACAGTAAAAACTCTGAATGGTACCGGGGAATATCCATTTCAGTTTGTGAGTGGTGTCCAGAGCACATTAAGGAAAGAAGGACTCATATTTCAAAGGCAAGGGAGACCTTGGATATGCTGCTGTGTGCTTTTGAGTGGAAAGCCAGTACAGCAAGAGTGGTAGACTCAGGTGTTTTGTAGCACCTTTTTTTTTCTCTTGCAGGTGGTGACAGAGTACAGAAGTGGCTCGGGTCCAGCCAGTTTCAATTGATCAGCTCTTTTTTATCAGTTTTACGATATCGCATTTACTTAATATCACATGGAACAAAGCAAATGTCTGCTGGGAAAGGCTGGGCTGCTGTTCAGCTGACAAATGAGCTGCCCAACGTGCTGTATCTCCTCTGTGCCCCTGTGTATTTACCTGCACCTCCACCTCAGCCATCATTTTTCTCTTTGCCATCTGAGCTCCGGTTGCTTTGGCCGAGTGTCACCTTCACAAATCAAAGGGTTGCATGTGCAAACTTTCCTGGAGAGAGAGGTAAGGTGTTCTGCAGCAGGAAAAAGAACATGTGAGCACAGATTTGGAAGGAGAACTCAAGACCTGGGCTATCCTTCATGTCCATTGAAGTCAGTGCAGGTCATCTTTTTACTCTTTAAGAGCTTTGGCCGGTGCTCTGGGTTTAGTTTTCATCTGGGTGAGTGTAACAAGCTCTTAGCTCAGCTTGAATTTTGCCCACACAAATATTCATATATAAATATTTGAAGATCTTTCCTTCTTTAAATTAATTTTCAGTTTTGTACTAGATCAATGGTAAGGGAACAAAATGATCATAGCAGAGATTGTGGAGAGATGGGCACTGATAGCTTTGATGATGTCTCCAGTGTTTTTTGACTGTTGAAAACATCACATTTCCATTTAATCTAATGAAATGGGGTCTGATCTCATCCCCCATTTGTGCCCATCACAAAGCTGTCACACATTTTGATACAATAAATATTCTTATGATCAGTGAAATTGCCAAACCAAATTATGGTGATGGTAGGTTAACCCAGTCTCCTGCCCTCTGTGAGAGTTGCTGCCACACACAAGCACAAAAACCTTCTTGCTCTGCAGCAACAGGGACTTCTCCTTCTTTCTATTCTTTATGTATTGTAAAGATAATTAATACTTATTGATATGCATGTATTTTATTCATTTTTTTACCTTTTTAAATTTATTTTTTAATTTTTAAGTTTTAAGTTTTTAAGGTTCAGTAATGTTTTGGGTTTGTTTTTTTTTTTTTCCACAGAAATGGGTAATTCCATTTTTTATCTAGGAGAGCACATGAACACGGTTAAAGGGGCAGAAGTGCAGCAGTTTGGCAGAGCCATTCCAGAAGCTGCAGTTACAGTTTACCCACATTTCTCCTGGCAGGCTGTGAGCATCCTTTGAAAAAGAAAACCTCACCAATAACTTACGAAGTAAATTGGTGAATCTAAAAAAAACCCCAATGCCAGCAAACTGGAATATTATTAAAACTGGAATTTTACCTTTTCTACAGAATGAACTCAACATCCAGATGTGGGCACAGGATCCACCAGCACTCCTCTAAGCCAGCAGGGATCCTTGTGTTGTAAAGACAGAATCACATTTCAGGCTTGAGTCTATTACACAGCAGCAGTTCCTGTTGAGAGCATCTCCCGGCATCCAGCTCAGTAATTTCAACAGAAAAAAAAGCCTCTGTGGCACTGATTAATGGAAAGGCCTGGATATACTGGTGGATCTGGAAAGCATCTCATAATCTTTGACAGACAAGATGTTTCTTATTCTGAAGGGATTTGATCATTGTTTATGAAATTATGTGAGTGACATAGCATCACTGTTATTTTTATCCTGGCATTACAGCTGGTCTAATAATTTGGGTAATAAAGTTACTTATTTTGGCAATAAATCATCAAATGTATCCAGAGTTCTTATCAACATTTTCATTTATTCATATTCCTTGTCAGAACTCTTATCAATATTTTTCCACATTTGTTTTTCTTTTAGAAATCCTCTGATTTAAACTTCTATTAAACTTGTATTAATGCAAAACAGTTGATTTATTTGAAATGGTGACATCATTTTACTCCAGTCTGTAGAGGTTTACACTTCGCCTAAATTAAAGTGTCCACACTGACTTCAGCAAGAATATGTCCAGTTTATCAAGTGCCTGTCTAAATACATATTTTTTTATTATACACCGAATTTTCATTTCTGTCTCCATATGTACATATAGCTGTGCTTGAACCTGTGTGAGCATACATTTGTATTCCTCATTTTCCCACGTAGTTTCTGACTACTAGTCCTTTCCATTTCCACAGGAGAATCACAGAAGCATTAAGGCTGGGAGAGACACCCCCAAGATCATCAAGTCCATCTTTCTACACACATTTGAGGGAAATATTTACAGTAGTTTCATTAATAAAAATGTTGTTTGAGATAAACATAAAAAGCCAATAAAAATAACTGAAAATTATTACAACTTGTAATAACCTATCTCAAAATTTCTGGAAAATAGAAGGTAGAACAATGTCTCTGATAGTTAGATGGGTGAATAACACATTTTTGCTGGGAAGGGAGAATGCAAACCCATCCTGAAGGAACAAGAGGTGGGATGCAAACACCAGAACTGACTCTACCATAGGTCAAGACCAGCCACCTACTACCAGTAGTAACTCAGGTTTCAAGGAAAGCTGAGGACACTCCTGAAATAATTAAAATTTTTTTCCTGAAATAATTACCAGCACAGGAAAATGAAGACATTCTGTGGATGAACAGACCATTGCAGGCTGAACGGGATTGATTCTATGTGGATGGTTAATAATTTATCATTAAGGAACAAACTGAGAAAGAGTTTATGCTGTCAGTTCATGCAGCGGGGATAAAAGGAGATATTTGTTTAGTCCTGTTTTTGCAACAATAAAATTTGGGTTAATTTACAACAGCAGTTCAATGGAAATGTCTGCTCCATAAAGAGAGGGAAGGCAAAGAGAGAACCATGGAGCAAATATAATTGTCTTGAAAGCTGTGGTTTAACAGAAACAAGCCTGGAAAAGCTTCCTTGAGCCACTGAGTTAAGCCCAGCCCCTCCTTCTCTCACTGTATAAAATTCTCACCAGAGCTCACTCTGAAAGAACTGGATGTAAATATAAATCTTCAGCTGAAATACAGCAGAAGTTCTACAGACCCCAGCATGTTCACATCTGTCACAGCCACTTTGCATTAAGATTTTCAGAAACTTGTGTTACAGCTCAGCCATCAGACTTGATTTTCCTATCACCTTGAACACCTAAAAAGATTTTGGAGGCATATGTATTTTTTTTTTTAAATCATAAAGCAATTTAAGTCCTGTTGGTTGAGCCCTGATCTGGCTCATATTTAAGCGTGTGCTAAACTTCACTCGTATAAACAACCCCAGAATTGACAGCAGGGCTTCAAAATGCCATTTTGTGCCTCTGAATATGGAAAAACGTGGCTGGTTTAAAAATACCCATCAGTCTAACCAGCACAGCACAATGCAAAGTGTGTCAGTCCACTGACAGAGGGGAAAAATAGATGGAGAGCATTGCTTCCAGTGAGCAGGGATGACAATCAGAAGGAATAATGTCATTCCTGGCATTGCTCACGTGCAGGAATATTTGTATTTGCTCTCGGTGGCGATGGCTGTGACTCCCAGCTCATCCTCAGTGCTGCAGCAGCAGGGGACGGAGCTGGAATCCAGGAAACAACTCCCAGTGATACCCACAGGTAAAAATTATGAAAACATATTCAGCAGTTGCAGTTCCTTCAGTCTATCGGCTACATGAAAGGCATTAATAAAAGAAGCCTAAATACATATTTAACCAATTGACCAGAATGGCACTGAAGGAGTTTTAACATATTTTGAAAAATTGCCTAAATACATATTTACCCAATAGACTGGAACAGCTGCTTCGGAGTCTCTCTGGTCTCTTGGGTCTGTAATACGTGTTTTTAAAAACTGCCTGGCTATATATTTACCCAATAGACCAGAACAGCTATTAAGTAAATAATACACATTATATAACTGTCAATGATTTTTTTTTTCCCCCCATCCCTTTTAAAAATAGTAGAATAAAACAAATTTAAAAAGATAAAAATGTGAAGTGTTTATTGAGATTGCGAAAGGTCTGGAATCTGAGGTTGGTGTATGTATGTCACATTGTAGAAGATATCTCAGATCACCAGAGTGCTTTTGTGTGTGTGTTTAAAGTACAGGGCACTGTCAAGTACATCAGAGCCTGGGGTGCTTAATATAGAAGATAGAACAGCAGTTGGGAGTTGGAAAGGTCTGGCAGAAGAGAGGGGAGGGGGAAAAAATGGGAAGATATGAATCATAAATTCCCAGGAAGGATGGGTAAATCAAGCAGTTGATTTTGAGAAAGCCTAAAGATAGTACATGAAACACTGCAAAAAAGAAAAAAAAAAAAAAAAAAAAGAGGAAGAGGGTTGGCATCCTGGCATCTGAGACCTGCGTATCAATACCTCGATGTACTCCACAGAAGGACAAATTGTGCTCTGCCTTCCAAACTTGCCTTGAAAGAAAATCAGTCCTGGTTGTTGAACTATTAAGGATTGACCTTTTCTTAGAATGATAGAGCTACAAAGATAATTTCTCCTTAAATATTCATATATGTTTTAAACCTTTAAATTAACTTCAACTTACAATGTGCTCTCATTGGGATTTTTTCCCTCCATAAACGACTTCAATTCTGAAATCACACTCATGGACACATTGATTTCTTTTTGACCTGAGCACATTTCGGACTGTTTTGAAATAGTGAATCTGTGTTGCTTTCAGTCTCTCTCTCTGTCCTGCAACATAGTGAAGGAAAAGCAACAGACAACCTGATAGAGAAACAACATTTGTCTTCAAAAATAATGCTGCATTTACTTTTATTTTTTTTAAAGTTAAAAGACTCTTGGTGGCTGAGAAAGCAAGGAAGGCATCTCACACTTTGCACAAAAACTCCAGGCTGGCAAAAGATGAAAAAGTCAGGAAGAGATGGGAAGTGGTGAATGAAAATTTTACTACAGGCAATTTTTTTTTCAATAGGAAAAAGTTTTGATTTCCTGGCCAGACCTCATTTTTCAGTGAAATTTCTTTGTTATCCTATTTATCTGTTTGGTCAGCAGACACAAACATGTTGGCACAGGGCAAAGCACAGCCTGTGACAGGTAGAAGAGGTCCTGCTAATGCCTTGGATTAATGTTTTTTCTGGGGTAATCCCTCCAGGTGAGAAGTGAGGAAAGATGGATGGATGGATGGATGGATGGATGGATGGATGGATGGATGGATGGATGGATGACCCTCCTGCACTGCTTTTACAGCTTCTAGTACATCTCCACAAGAGCTGTTGGGTGCAGTGGAGGTAATAATGGTGAGGAAAATACAACAGAGGGGCTTCAGGACAATTCATCTTTCCTTTATTTTTACTTCAGCTTTGATGGTCAAGCCCATAAAATAAAGACGAGCAGCAAAACCACTGCTGCTCATCAGTTCAGTATCACTAGAGAGGCTTTTGGCTATTTCACAATTTTACCTCATTAAACCCTTATCAGCCAAAGCTCACCTCTTCATTTATTTAATGAGCTACTGAATGTCATTAATGACATAACCTTGGACAGCACGTGGCTGCTCTCAACTGAGAGCCCACTATCAGTGCTGCCTCCACTATCCCAGGCTGCTCCAAGCCCCATCCAACCCGGCTTTGGACACTTCGAGAGATGGGGCAGCCACAGCTTCTCTGGGCACCTTGTGCCAGGGCCTCACAGGGAAGGATTTTTCCAACTATTTTTCCAGTCATTATCAACTTTGTGTAGGCTCTGACATGGCAGCTGATGGTGAAAGCATCTCTATCCTATTATTAACCTCTACTCTAGAGTTCCCATTTCCTGAGCTTTTTAACTGAGTCCACTACACCAGAAAGAGTAAAATGAAGGTAACATTAATCAGTGGGTCTCTCTTACCCATAAAGTTTAGAATAAATATATATTTCTATCTAGCCATCTATTTGTTAAAGTAGGGCATTACTTTTGTTGTACCATTTCCAAACTCGCTATTCACTATTTAGCAGCCTTCCTGCAAGACACAAAATCCATTGTGTAATAATTTCTAGCAGACTGCAGGAGTGTAAAAGTAGACAGTGTTTCCTTCAAAAATGGAATCATCTTTCACAGATGTAGATGTGTACTTGTTATGCCAAGATGAGACAGATGTGGCTCTATTCACTCAGGGACAGGTGCGGAGGAAGAAGAGATAAAACATTTGTAGAAAATGTAAGCAACTGCATCGCTGTTGTTAAATAAATAAACATTCTGCCAAAAAAAAAAAAAAAAAAGTTTATTTGCTTATTTTTTTTTTCCAGAGTGTTTATTTTAAGCTGCAGCTTAGCTGTGATTTATTCAGATTTATGTTCCTGTATCAATTTAAATTCATAATATGCATTCTATATATAAACATCTGTTTGTATATAATCGAGGAAGGTGCGTTGGCACACACGGAGAGCAGGTATGGGTGATGGGTGTAAAGGCACACACACATTTTTCATGGAAAATGGGCTCACGGGCACGTGCAGGCAGCTAATAAGGTGAAGAATGGGAAAATATTTTATTAATATAATGAGGCTTTGTGTGTGCATGAGAAGGGGGTGGGAGGGAGAAGAGAAGCAGATGCTTGTGCTGCCTATCACAGATTAAGCTGGTTCAAGCTCCAAATTGCAGGAGAAAAGCCTAATTACCCTTTGACTACATGGACACTAACAGGAAACCTCCATGCAGAGACATCCTTGGGGAAAGTGTAAAATGGTTCGGGTCATATGAAAGAGCTTAAAGCTGGTTAAAAGTTGGCTCCTGAACTCAGAGCTCAGGACTGGCTGTGGAACAGGGAGCAGAGTGATGCTGGGGGTCACCATGGGGAGGGAGAACATTGCAGAGCAGGGACAAGAGCTGGTTCAGGTGTTGGTAGATTAATTATATTTATTACTGCTTTATCTGTTTGTTTAGCTTTGTTTCATTGCCTTAAGCTCCTTGGGAATTTGCCACAGAAAGGGGCAGTCCTAGATTGCACCTGGCAGCACAGGGGCTTGCTCAGCCAGAAAAGGTGGGAATGCACAGCAGGGACATCCCCAGAGAAAGTCAAAAGCCCCCTCAATGAAGGGATAATGGGCAGATGACAACATCAGCTTGTCCTCTAACCACAGGAAATCTCCATGCCTGGGCTGGAGACACCAGAATCACTGCCCTCGGGGACTACTGTGTTTTCCTCATGCTTGGACTGGGGAGCCATCAATGAGCATTTCGTGATGAAAGCAGGAATGTTTCTGTGATCTGGTGAATATATGGTTCTGACAGCTACTGTAGAGTTAAGAGGCTGGGGCCAAGTTTTTTTGGTCCATGAAGAGAATTCATAGCAGTCATAAACTGTTAAAAAAGTGTGCAAGGCAGGGCTTATCCTGCAAGGGAAAGTGGCTAACCCCGTCCTGACCTCCTCTCCCCTGGAGCACAGACCCGCTGCTCACTGGCCATCCCCTCCTTGCCAAGAGGATCCCTCTGGAGCCCTGATTTTTGGCATTACCGGGATTTCAGGCGCTCCACGTGAGGTCATCGAGCAGGCGGAGCCCAGGCAGCGGGAGCCTGGAGATGTTTATCCCAGGCTTTCGCTGCGTCACTTTGGAGAGCCCCACGTGCTCCCTGCAGAGCTGCTCTTCAATGGAGAGCCCTCAGATCCCTTGGCTAGCACTTGCTGGGTCCATATTGCCAGTTTGGTGCCCAACTCGACGCTCATTTGCAAGTGGGTTCGTTAGGGAGGCTGATTCCAGGGATTTGAGGGTGCCGAGGGCCTCGTTCCTCCCAAAGGCAGTGAGAGAGGATAAGTGCAGACAAGAGGAGAGGCAGTGCCATAAAGCCTGGATGAAGCTGGATTACTTTCTTCTGAAATATTTAAGTGAGCCAGGGGAGGGAGGAGAGCAGGGACAGCAGCAGAGGCAACTGGAAGGAGGAGTGAGGATCCACAGCTGTGAGAGGAGGACTGGGAAGAGGAGGGGGAGGAGAGGAGCAGAGAGAGAGAAGGATGATGTGATTTAAAAAAAAAAAAAAAAAAAAAAAGTATTAATCACAGCTCCAGAACAGGAATCAGGGTGGGAATCAGCAGCTGGGAGAAGGGAAGAGAATGGAAAAGATTATTTTTCATTTGAAATACATTTCTTCAATCACAAGCCTGCCTGAGAGCGGGAGTTTGCAGCTGGGCACAGAAGAAGGGTCCGTGGTTAGAGGAGGGATATTTTGAGCAGAGCGAGCTCTACAGTCAGCTGGGCTCACGCAGGGGTCAGGGCAGGTGGGGGACTCTGAGGCCAACACGAGGTGTCATTGCCAAGGGCTGTCAGTCTAAAACACTCCTGAGTCCCCCTTCTCTGCAGCACAACTACAGACGGGCTCTATTTCAGTGTCAGGACAAGGAGCAAGAGGCACATTTGAAAGGAAAGTCAAGTGACTTTTATATTTCTGCAAGCTTGTCAGCTTACAGCTTTCTTTTTTTCTTCCTCTGGCTCTTAAGGGAGGGAGGGAGGGAGGAGAAAAAACAGCAAGTTTGTTCACCATGTGAGGGTTGGTTTGTTGTGACTTTTTTTATCCTGTCTTTTATAGCTTGACCAGTGAATCCAGCTTAACAAAAACATTTCCCTTTGTAGGCTGAACATTCAAACACTTCACTCCTTTAAGTCCAAATGTGAGTTGCTACTTTGTTTGAATGCCAGGAATCATATGATTAAAAAAAAAAAGAAAGAAAAAAATCCAGTTAGCAGTGGCATGATATTAATTCTCATGAAGTCATGAGGAGCAATGACTGTTTAGTGAAATTTCTCTTTTTTATATTTGTCCAGCATGGTATACATGGGACTTGCCATGTGTGTCAGCAGGAATAGGAGAAAGCAGACCCTGGTTTTGCTTCCCAGTGAAGCTGAGAGCCCAAAATATGTCACAACAATATTGTTACTTCCTTTACATTTATATTTTCTAACACCCAAGCACTGATTTGCTCCTTATTTAAGCAACATTTTCTTGATAAATTAAAAAAGCAGCAATAGCCATTACTGCAGGCTATATACAGCCTCTAATATCACTTAAGCATATTACAGAATATAATATCTGGTACTTAACGACTAACTTGCATATGAAAGCTCACATAATGTCTCATAAAACCCTTAAAATGGCTTCAGTTTAAGAGTCTCTTTAAAAAAAAAAACACCTTCAGGGAATATTGTAAATGAAGTAGCACTCCAGCCTTAGAAAAAAAAAATTCACACACTTGCAGAAATTTTTTATATAAATTGAACACATTAAAAATTAATTTTGCATGACCATTTCGCATTGCAGTGCCAATGCATAGTTAAGATAAGGCCTTAACTCTTCTTTGTTTAAAGTAACATGGAAACATTTCTCTCTCCCTCCCCTTTATCTGTACATAATTATAATTTTCATTAATCAGAAATTGGAACCCCGTCCTCTGATAATGACAGCCCCAGCTGGAGAGCAATGAAACCCTACCTGTGTCACTGAGGAGACTTGCTGTAAACTTTTAGGAAGACTCATTAAAGGAAGGTGTGACCTCACTATTAGAGAAGGCTACACAGAACATTTCTCACATACGCCAGTCAGGGAGAGGGATTGGGTTTGCTGGGAAAAGAGATGTTCTCTTCTGTGACACTTTACTCGTGGAAATCTTGTAGGTTCTCTGGTGACGTCAGCTGTCAGCTTGGAAGGCTCAGCTGACACAAATGCTGGCAGCAGAGACAGCAAAGCAAGCAGCAGTTTGTGTTACGGTGCTCCTCTTCCCTGGGAAGTATATATAGAAAAGACCTTCAGTGATTTTCCTCTTCTTTTCCAGCTTTTGCATTGGACTCACGGCCAGTGTTTTACAGCAAGGAATCTCCCCAGCAGGCCCTGGCTGCAACTGCACATTGACTGGTGCCTTTTGCCCCTCAGGAGCAGCTCTGATGGACACACAGAGCGTCCAAATCTCTCTGATGTCACCACACCGCAGCAGGCAACAAGATTTTTCATATTCTGACTTGTTTATAAGATGCCCAAGAGATTTTCTTTTTCTTTAATTATCCCAAATGTATGATAGAACCATAGAATCAGAGAATTGTTTGGTTTGGGATGGGCCTTAAAGACCATCTTTGTTCCAACACCTTGTGCTAGATCAGGTTGCTCCAAACCCCATCCAACCTGGCCTTGAACACTTCTCTTTGATATTCACTTGATATTTTATCTCTTCATTGTGTTATTTACCTGCAGGTAAATCAGGTTTCTAACCCAATTCTGAAAGCTTGTTTGTTTGCTATAAACCCTTTAATAGTGTGTCTGCCTGCTATAACAATACTCATTGGTGTTCTATTAACACTTCAATAAATACATCCTCATGTCAAATATTCAGGAACCTTAGAGTCATTTGCATTAAAGATGCTACAAATGCAAAATAAGTTGCAACATGTCCCTCATCACACATGGATTTTGATCACTAGAGCCCTGGTTCTACATTGCTTTGCAAATTAAAATAAATAGTTCCGTTCAAACCAACAAATGCCAGCTTCAGTCCAAAGTGTCTCAGAAATCGCTGTGACTCCTGAAATATCTCAGTGTTCTATCCAGCTCTAAAATATCTGAATGTTCTAAATGGCTGAACTTTGAAAAAAGTCACCTCCTGGCTGCACAGTCACAAGGAGCTGCACAGCACGGAAGCAGACAGAGCTAGTGGGAACGGAGCTAGGAAGTACCTTCTTTAACATGTGGAGCTAAGTGTTACCACATTTTGCAGGGCTTTTATTTGAGAAAATATTACAGCCTTCCACCAATGTGCATAGAGGCAGCAAAGCTGTGTTGGGTCTCTGTTACTTCTCCCTTCTAGATGGAGAGCAGGAGAAAATGGCTGAGTAAAGAACAGCAATGTCTTTGCAAAGTTTTCCTGTCTTGCTTGGTTTTACTGAGTATTTTTCCATGCTTTGGGTTTGATGGTGTTTTTTTCCTTTGGAAAACAGACAGAAACTTTCAAAGGTCCTTCTGGAAACTCATGGACCTGTGCAGGAGGTCCTGCTGGCTTTACCCTCAGAAGAACACTCAGGAGAAAATGAGCGGGAACGTTTCCTCCTGCCTCTCCCTATCTCATCTTTAATTTCTTTGTGTGGTTTCTGCCTGTGGCTTTCTGAGGATGCATCAGCACCTCCAGTTCCAGACCATAAAAGAGAAGCTGCAGGGTAGCCTGGTGAGGCTGGTAAGCCATCCTCACCACACATGTGTCAGGCTGTTTAAAATAATACCTATTTTAGCAGTGAACCCTCACCTCTCAGTCTAGAGAACTGCTTATAGAAAAAAACAATTTCTATGGGGCTTCAAGTAGTGTAGGGCGGGGACTTGTGGCTACGTGTTTCACCTGAGATGTGGAGTCTGTAAAGGGATTTGGAGTCATTGACCACTTGGAGGCCAGTCGTGGAGCACTTCAAAAGAAATTTTGGGAAGGTTATCACAAAGTGAGGGAGGAACCTGTGGACAGGGAAGACAGAAGTGAACAGGAGAGGAGAAGAAGCTTCTCACCCCTCCTCCCAGCATGGAGAGTGCTTGGGCTCACCTCCCTCACCTACACACTGACCTGAGGGCTGTGCACCAGGCAAGAAGTGGGAGTCAATGCACTCTCTCAGGGTGGTGGAACAGATTGATTTATTTTTTCTCAAGGGAGGGGGAGGGGGAAATAAAACCCAGGTCAAATATATAAAACATCTCTCAAAAATATGCATTGTTCCTCTTTTCATGTGTTGGGATGACACTGAGGCATTGTCTTTGCATGCAGTTTTCAGCTTCTGCCAAGCTCTCGGTGTCACTCATCAAATTTCCTGCTTGGAAACTGTATTTTTTAGAATTTTTTTCGTCTGCCCAAAGGCTTTACTCTCTCCACTAATTCTACTGCTCATCTCTTCAACACAGTAAACACATATCTCACAGGGCTGGTGGGTCTGTGTCTGCAGAAGCACAGTGGAGGCTGTGTGTGTTAGAGAGTTCAGCCTGGAAACTCTTGTGTCGTTCTTTGGGGGATGGATTCTTTCTTCCTTTCTCCCACAGAGCTGTAAGAGAATAAAAAGAAATTACCTTTCATTGCAAGTCGATTTGTGGGATGTAATGGCACAATTTAGGAAGGAATATTGCAGACAGTGAGACCACTTGGATTAGAAATCTGGAATCAGTTTGTAGGGCTATGTATTTCCACAGTACTGTGTTTTGTTGTGTGGGGAATTTAATAAGAGATGTAAATCTGCAAACTGCAATGGTATCACCATAAAACATAAAAGATTCATGTATTATAAATAGGTATGACAAATAAATTATTTATGTGAATGTATATCTGCATGTGTGTGTGTACGAGCTCATGTTCACTTTCCTTTTTGAAATAATTAGCGGCAAAGTCTTTTATTGTGCATTGCCCTACGACCTGAGCAAGAGCTTTAATGACATTCCACACAAAGAGCTGAAGGTAGAGCTTGCTCTGTGCTGAACTGGAGCATCTCAGACTCATTAAGGTGGGGAACTTCACAAGGCATACGCAGGGCAAAAAAATCTCAGCCCAAGGTGGCTGAGGATCATTCTGGAAGTGTCCAGGCACCCCCAAGAGCTCCGAGCCAGCAGTGTGCACTGATGTAAAGGATTGCATAGGCTCCCTACATCACTGCTCAAAATGTTTCTGCAGGTAAATTTGAATTCTATCAATCTGCTGCTCGTGTTGTAGCAGATTTTGGCAGCCACGGTGACAACCTTACTGTGATGACTTCTTTTCCCAGCTCTGACTGACAACATCCCGCCCGGTGTGTCAGCTCCTCTAGGAGCGTGTGTATTACTCATTATGTGAAGACACATAAACTGTACAGGAGGCACTTGCAGCTATAGATCTCTCCTCAGGAACCTGTGCCATCTATAGATAGCTGGCTACACAACGGCCTATTTTTAAGCCGGGGCGGGACACTTCTAAATTAAGGCATGAGTAAAACGAAATTGTAGGAGAGCTCCAGAACATTAGAGAAAAATCCTGTGTGACTTCAGTTATGTTATTAACTTTTCCACTTTTGCTGCAGAAGTTGTTTCTGTCAATATTTTACTTTAACGGTGCTGAACGGGAGGAAGGAGCAGGGTCCAAGCAGATGGCTGTCAGCAAACTGATGACGGCAGTTGAGAATTAGTGTCCAAATACAGTATTTAAAACTTGCTACAGTACATAGTTTCCTGCATATGCATGCCAAAATAAATCTGGTTTGGAGAACCTTTCAGGATCTTAATTTTATTTTTATTTGGAGCTTATTCTATTAAGAATAAGCAAACAGGCAGTGTACCTTAGCTTAGTGGGGGGCGTGGGTTCATTGAGCAGTGAGTACAGACCTGGATGAACCACAGAGACCTTTCCAACCTTTATTCACTCCAGCTATTGACTTTCTGAACATCACTAAGTACCAGAACGAATGATAACATTAATAACATTAATACTATTAATTTGTACCCGGTTTTGCCTACCTCATGCACACACACTATTAAAATCCTTCCTTCTCACACCAGCTGTGTTTTTTCCCCTCCAGATAATCTTCCTGAAGGAGTTGGTAAGGGATGGGTACCTTCACATGGGGAGTATCTGGTGTCAGGCTTCAGATAATGCGAGGCACCTGAACCAGAAGCATTTTTAGCAGGGCAGGACAGCAGCAGGTAGTGGCTGTTCCATTCTGCACACATCTTTTGGTGTAAGTGTGACTAATCTGTTGGTTTGGATACCTGGCTGCAGCAGGGTCAGAGCAGGGGCAGGCTGTCTCTTCTGCAGTGAATTAGAGGCTTACATTCATTATCTCCCAATACCTCATTAAAACGACTTTAATGTGGTGAACATTTGATGGTAGACAAAAGCTTTAATCTTGTGAATATCAAACACACCTGTGTTACATTTCCTGTTGCGAGCAGTTAGCAGAAACAGGTTAACAAGCTATTTTAACTCCTTAATCTGCTGAATTTGTGTGGAAACCAGACTTTCACCAGTCACCTGAGTTTGAACTCAAAAAAAAAAAAAAAAATCCTGCATACACCCCTAATTTATCAAGCTCTTTTTTCAAACTCTGCCTGCTCTAGACACTTTTAATCATCTGTTTAATTTTGCACCTTTTTTTTTATCCTGATATATTATATGCAGGTTATACTTAAGGCCCAGATTTGCCCTATTTTTCTTCCTCATCTGACCTAGATTCAAATTTACACACTGTGAAATAGCTAATAAATCCCCATTAAGGTTGTAAAAGGTGAAGGTTCAACCAATGTGCAAGTCATCAAGTTCTAATGTAAAACTGAATGAGCCTTGATATTAGCAGCAGTCTCAAAAAGTGAGGCTGAAAGGCTCTACAGGTTTCCAGCTTTTTTATGGCAGCCTGTGCTTAAAGTACCTCACCTCTGACAACACTGTTAAGCCTGTGCAACAGCAGTGACAACAACAGGCCTTAAGACCAGTAGGAAAAAATATATTGACATTTCCAAAAAGGAAATATCAGTGGTTTTCTTTTTGCACCAGAATTCTCCCACCAAGATACATTTTATACTCCACACGTTCTGAACATTTTGCTGCAAGAAAACACAGTTCAATAGATATTTCCCAGTAAATACTACAACCTCTAAATACAAAAATTCATATAAAAGCCCTCATAAAATACATTTCTTTTGTGTATCTCACAGTGTCAGTGCTGCCCTGCTGAAATGGGGGGTTTTGCTTTGCTGTTGAAGTCTTGGAAAAGTGGTTTGTTGGTCCAACTGGAGAGTGCTGCTTTTTTTTTCCACTAACCATAGATAGTATTACAATGATTTACAGAGACACGCTGAAAGTAAATTATGTTGTAAACGCCTGTCCCTTGGGTCGACAACGAATCACAGGGAAAAAATGCAAAAAGTTTGAAATTCCCAACAGCAAAGGTTGACAGGAAAATATGGTGTTGTTTTTCTATGAGTAAAAGTAACTTTTATGTTGTGTTTTCCCATGAGAAATTATAAACTTTCAAAGGAATTTTAGTCTCTTGTATGCACACATAAGAGCAATTTATCTGGTACTGCCCCAGCGAAAACACTGTTAAGACTTTAAAGCTGTTAGAACTATGGCTGAACTTAATCTAGGCTGCTACTACTTATTTGTTCTTGCTGCCTCTTCTTGTCAAAACATTTACTCAGACTTCGAAGAGTTGCAAGTTGGCAACGTGTTAATAATATTAGAATGCATTTGTGTCGGCCATGTGGCCGCAATATTTAAGTAAATTCATCACTTATTTAATGAATAATGAATTCACGAGAGTAGCTATGGAGACGTGGAACCATATGTAGTAAATTAAATGGGAACTTGTCAACGTACAGTAACAGTGAATGTCACCAAAGTAGTTGTGTCTGTTTTATAGCAGTGGTGATGCACTAACACCGAGCCTGGGATGGGTTTCTGACTAGGTATAGGACAGCCTCATTTTTTCACACCTAGGCTGCAGCAGTGATTGCTAACAGGTGTGGTAATAAAGTGAGAATTTACACGAGTTCCTCGTCGGTGTGTGCAGGAAAGGTGGAAGAATCTCAAGTTATTCAGTCTGTAAGTTAGAAGCATTTTGAAAAGAAAGGTAGAGAACTGCAGGAGTTTTTTCCAATGGAAAAATAGCACCAAGGAAAGGGGGGTGGGTGTTACTCAGCTCAGTTCTCATCTGCCCTAGAGCATAATGAAAACTCCAGACATCAAGGACGATTTCCAAGATAATTAATGGGGAAAATCAGACCTGAAGAACAATAAAGGTTATACAAGAATCTCATTAACATGAAATCAAGAAAAGAGGGCGGTGCAAAAGTTCAGAAAGCAAAGTCCATCTTTCTGTTTGACTTCAGAGCCACAAGCAGCCTTTTGGACATCATGTCAGTACTCACCAACCTAAGAGTGAGACTATCTCATTCCAACCCCCTGCCATGGGCAGGGACACCTTCCACTATCCCAGGTTGGTCCAAGCCCCGTCCAACCTGGTCTTGGACACTTCCAGGGATGGGACTTCCAGCCCTGATTTTGCGATATGCAGATAAACTGTGTTCAGAGGCTCCACTAACCAAGCAGTGCACAAAACCTAATGATTAATGGGGCTGATGAGCCAAGTGTAGCTTTGGATTAGCAAGAACCTGGTCTTTGGTTATGCACGTGACTAAAGAAGTTTACCTTAACCTTTAAAAACATCTCTGGTGCAATCCTGTGAGCTAAGGAATTCAGGATCTTCCAGTGAAATCTTCAAACATTGGGGGAACTTCACATTTTGTGCTTAAGTGGTGTGTTGAAATGGAAATATCCTGCTGTTGATGGAGCTGAAGGTCCTTTGTGTGTGCACATGGATATAGTTTGCTGCAGTTAATAAGAACAGATAAGACACCATATACAACACAAACACTAGAACGGAGATAACACAGGAAAGGAGATAGTTGTTAGAAAACAAGGGCAGAACTCGTAAAGATTGCAGCCATCTTTGTTTGAAATATGTTAGAAGACCACATCCAGCTAAATCCTGGCTTAAAGTAATGTTTATGCTTAGGACATCCCCTGAGGTTTCAGAAATTTTGAAAGCTCTAAGACACGTAAAGACATGCAGCCTTTCAGGTCAGAGACAGTTCCAGTCTTGTCACATTTCAGGCGTAAGGCTCATCTTTCCAGCAAGTTTTTCTTGAAGAACTCACTTTTATCACCAAGCCTAACAACAGACTCCCACCATGATTAGAGTAACTACTCACTGCCTCTCTACACCGACTCAGAGCCCACCTTCACGAGGACAGAAGTCAGTCAGCTGCCCCATTTTGCAAACTTAACTCCTGGGATCTTCCCAAGGCTCATTCCAATGTGATTTTGGGGATCCATGTCACACCTACAAAAGTTTCCCTTTATTTTTTCAGCCGCTGAGTTGCGTTACATCTTGTCACGTCATGTCGTGTTGAGTGGCATTATTGCCTTCAGAAATGATGGGATAGAGCGTGACTTGATGTGTTGTGAGTGATGTGACACAATGTGACATATGTCATAAAATCATTGTCACCCATCAAAAAAAAGTGACAGATCAAATTCAAACAAAGCTTACCATATACTTTTAGTGGCTACCCAATCAACTAAAAACAAATATTTAGAATTGTGAGCCAAAAGCGTGGGAGTGTGACTCATTTTTGGTCAGTCCTCACATGCCTAACTTGGCATTTTGCATTTCTTCCACTTTCCTTCACACTGTATTATCCAGTTGGTGGGGAGGAAACTTGTTCAGTTCATTTATATTATTCAGTCTGCATATTTGTCAGACCATTACTTCTAAATATGTTCTCCTAGTCCTTTTCACGAATTGTCCCCGTTTACCTTCGCTTTCTTGATGCATTTGAGTTATTATCATGTTATGAAAGTAATAACGTACAGAAAAGGTTGAATTTGTCATCCTGCAACGTTGTACGAGCCAAACTATCAAGAACAAGGAGATAATTTTCTGTAATTCTACATCTAAAGAACACACTATCTATTCAAAAATATCACACTGCTTTATTTCCAGGCTACATATCTGCTCATTAAACATTTCTAATAAGGAATGTAAGATAGGAGGGAGAAAATAAAAAGCACTTTTGCCTTGTAAATGAATTGCTACATCTCTGACTAAACCAATATCAGTGTGGGAATAAGCCCAAACAGTTTTTCAAGACTGGAGTTGGGACAACTGGCAGTATGCAGTAAGTGGTACCAGAGCATTACCATTGCTCTAATATTCATGGAGTCAAAGAGTGAATTTCCAAGTTTCCCCATGTCCAAAGGGGGAAGGCAGCGTCGTTCAGCACAGAGATGTGAAGGATGGTGTGGGTGCGATCCATCGCTGTGATCACATAAGGGAACCCTGAAATGTCATAAAATCCCACTCGGATCTGTTGTCACTACTGCTGCTTGTATGGAAAATTAACACATTTAATTAACTGCCTGACCAAGGCAGCTGTTACCTTATATAAAACCTTGAACATCGATGCCCGGCATATCCCATTAGGTGTTCCAGTGTGCCAGTGGTATAAGACTGATTATCCTTTTACACCAAATGGCACAGCAGGACTCCTCTTGCGGCACGCTCAAGTCAAGATCTTCCTTAAATTCTTCATGGGGCATAATGATGCTCCAGCCCAAATTGCTTAATAATGTTGTCTTTCAGGACAGCCAACAAGATACACCATGCACAGCAAAACATGTCCTGGCCAAAGCAACTCCTTTCTCTGCCTTTGTTCCTGACATCTGAAAGTATTCCTGCTGCCTCGGCCGTGGAAGCATTTGGCATGTGATTTCCATCGGAATACTACAAGCACTATTTTATTTATACTCCATTTCTATCATTTATGGCAGATGGTTACTTGCCTTAAATTTTTAAATAATATCTTGGCTGCAGAATTTCAAATTAAAAGTAAACTCTCCAAGTCAGAGGCAAGGGTAAGTTCAGTTATTTTTTAAAAAGTTGGTTGGAGGATTTTTTTTGTAGTGCTTATCCTGTACATGCATGTTGGCCTGCATGCAAGCACCCAGATTTATACACATTTTTTCCTGGAAATACTTTTCTCCTATACATTTGCGTGGTTATCAGTTTCAATAACTAAACACTTGAAAGGTGAACCTCTTCTTCAGAGCTGAAGCAGCTACAAGTTATTTCATTATGAAGGAGAATATTTTGTACACATCTGAACATTTTCTAAATGAAATCCAAATTTTAAATCAAGATTTGGAATACAGCAACCTCTAGACATGGAGAATTTCTGCTGGTGATATTTTTGCTTGTAATTATCTTTCTATTGCTCTTTCTATGCTGTGACAGTCAAAATGTGTTGCATTTAGAGAGTGCAGACTATATGCAGAAAAGGACAGGACAAACTGGCACAGCCCCATTGATTTCAGCAGAAAAATTCAGGTTTAATGTTTGTCCATTAAGCCATACCTGCCTTGCATACAGCATTTTCTACCATAGGTTTCAAATCACTGCGAGAGAAATAGACCCCAAATCCTGCAAACACTTATGTGTGTGTAACTACACATATGGGAATAATCCCATTAAATCAATGGGATTACTCGTGTGCATAAAGTTAAGTATGTGTGTAAGTGCTTGCTGGAGCTGGGCCTGAGGGAGAAGACAGGATTTTTGAACCATTGGTACAGTGGGTGTGAACGTTCATATTCCAGTTGTGTGGCTTCAAATGCTTCTCTCCAATTTGAAAGTTTTGAAGGAAGAATTCGCCCTCTTTTCCATCAAGCCAGGGCGCTTTTAAGACCTTATAAACCATCCATTGTCATGGCACAAGGACCACTCATAAGGTGGTCTCCATAAAGCCAAGCAAACTTAGAGCACACAAATAAGCTGAGACTTTCTTGTGTTCCCTGCCTGCAGCCTTCTCACAGATCCTCTCAGATTTGCAAATTTATGTAAACAAATTCAAATCTACAAGTTGTAAACTGTACATAGCTGTTATTCATGTGTTTGGGTTTTCTCTTGGTACTTTTCAGGTGAAAGGATTCCTGGACTAGATATTTGAAAATGCAGAGAAGCAAACAGAAACAGGAGTTATGAACTCAGTTTAAAAAAGAGTTCCATACATAAAGAAAAAAACAGTTCATCTAAGGTAGAGGGTGCAAAATTTCCTTGTGTAGGAAGGAGATGGTTTAGCCAAAAATATTTTGGGAAAAGAGCAAAAATATAGACAATACAATTCTCTGCTTGCAAAATCTTATTTTCCGTCCAGGGAACAGCTAAGGGATCCATCAACTTCGTGTCAGATAAGGAGAGATCTTCTTGCCTAAATCTCCTCTTCCCTACCATGCTCCCATTCAAGTTCCTTGCACACTGAGTTAGGAAAAGTTCAGTTATGGGAAAGAAAGATCTTCAGGCACAAAGCATTTGACAACAATGCCTTGGGGGGGAAAAAAATAAAAAGAAAGAAAAAACTTCTATAATGAAGTTTCCAACCAGAAGAGTGTTTAAGAAATCCCAGATGACTATTCCCACTGAAGTTGGCTGTACCTAATCCTGGATATATATTCTCAGCCAGGATTTCAACACTTCAGCTCTCAGGGTTGTTCAGAGACATATTTTCACAAACAAGGAAAGATCTGCACGTCAAATTCCCAGTTCTGTAACTGGGTGATGTAAAGAACATCTCCTTCATCCTCCACAGATCAAGAACTGGTAACTGAAACTGGAGAAACTTGGCTTATCCTTAGACCATTTTTCACATTTTCACTGAATGAACTGAAAATTTATACCACAGCTTCTCAGATCCTCAGGCTTCTGAACAGACCCTTGGAAATAGCTGTATTTTTACAATAAAAGCAAAATTATTAATATTTCATTGAATCAGGTTGAAAAGATCTTTAAGATCATCAAGCCCACCATTAGACCATGTCCCTCACTGTCACATCCACACACATTTTAAATTCCTCTGGGGATGGGGATTCCACTCCTGACCTGGGCAGCTGTGCCAGGGCTGGACAACCCTTTCAGTGAAGAAATTTTCCCTGTTATCCAACCTAAACCTCCCTTTATGCAACTTGAGGTCATTCCTCTTGTCCTATTGCTTGATACTGAGAAGAGATGAACCCCCACCTGGCTGCACCCTCCTGTCAGGGAGTTGTGGAGAGTGAGAAGAACCTCCCTGAGCCTCCTTTTCTCCAGGCTGAGCCCTCCCAGCTCCCTCAGCTGCTCCTGGTGCTCCAGACCCTTCCCCAGCTCCACTGCCCTTCTTTGGAGATATTACTGTGAAATATCAACTAGAAATATGTCTGGGTATGTATGAATTCAGATAGAACTACTTATATGTGGCATTTGAACCCTGATACTTCACCTTCTTGTCAAAGCTGTTGAGAGCAGCAGAGCAAAGTCTGTGACAGTAAAAAAGCACAGGGACTGTAACAAGCTTGACCCTTATATAATGCAGACATAAAGCTGGAAAATGGTGTGTGGTCTACCTCTGATGCCATACTCAAGATTTTTATTGCAAACACCTTCCTTCCAACATCCATTTAACATGCACCCATCTGTCAGGCAATGTTTTCCACAGCAGTGTTAATGTGCATGTGCCCCCTTCCACTTTGGTAGTTCACACCTTTAACTAGGGCTGGAGCCAGAGTGCAATAAACAAGCCTTCCACAGTTTGGAGTATAAAAGGCTCAAATTGTGAGAGACACTTCATCAAAAAAACAAAAGATCAATACAAAGCAGTTTGGAGTTCTGGAGAGCACAGGGGGTGGTGGGGTTTAGAACCCTGCTTGCAAATACCTCTCCTAAAAAGTAAGAATTATGAATAATAGCTCAAAAGAGAGGATAGAAAGTTATATCTGATGGGAAGGACACAGTCACAAGCTAAAAAAAGAAGCCCTCGCCTGGCTCCCAACCAGGTGTTGCGTCTTAGCTTGTTTAAAAATACTTCTGGTTGTGTTTAATTAGTTATGACAAAAGATCCTCAAAGAATGTATCAGTTCAAGCCTTAAGTTTGCCTACAATATTTCACGTTTGTTCAAGGAAAAAAGTATCACTGAGATACAAAAACTTGAAAAAATAGAGTATGAAAGTTACTGCCTTAATAAAATATTAAAAATGCATCAGGAATACTGTTCTGGCATTAAAAATAAACAATAACATTTCTTCCTAGTTACGGTTCACTTCAATTCTTTAAAAATTAATTATTACCTCTTTAAATATTTGATTAAATTAGATTTGGGTGGGTTATCACTATCCACAAAATACACGGTGTTGTGTATAAATTTGCTTTCTTCAGTCCCTGACATGTACAGGCACGTTATACGGTTGTTTGATTATTAGAAAACTAAATCCAATGGCTCTGTTTTGGCAGTTTGCAAAATATATACTATTGAATCTTGCCACTTGGAATGGAAATGCAGCAGTATGTTAGAAATCTCTAATAAAAGAGGAAAAATAAAGCAGCAAAATTACACTATGTGATATTTGGGATTTTCACCTCGTATCTTATCGTGCTGCTATATCGCACATTCTAAAAAGGACACGTTATTTTTAATAATGGTTAATTAGGATTTGGGGATAATGGCTTAGAAATCGTAAGAAATTTCTAGTCATAAAAAGTCTATTCTGTTCTCAATGCATGAGGATTTATAACTACTTAGATAGCAAAGGGAGAATAAACCCTCCAGCATGTCCTAAGAGAGGTAAGACAATTATTTCTCCAGCATTATGATAAAAGTAATTTTGTATGACCAACTGGATGAATAAGCAACGTCTCTGAATGAGCACAGAGGCTAATACAGTTATAAAACATTAATTTAAGTGAACACCTGCAGGTGTCCAAGGCCAGGTTGAACAGGGCTTGGAGAAACCTGGGATAGTGGAAGGTGTCCCTGCCCATGGCAGGGGTGGGATGGGGTGGGCTTTAAGATTCTTTCCTACCCAAACGGTTCCACGATTCCTACCACTGCCACCTTTCCACTAGACCAGGTTATTCCAAGCCCAATCCACACAGGTGGATGTATAATTTCTGAGGCATGTATATTTTTTAAAACATCAGCTGATGTGGTGCTTTACCTCAAATCAAATATTCTGAGATTCACAGTAGGTTTTACATTTCATGCTTTGTCCAGAAAAAAATTACTGAGTTTGAAAGAAACAGGAATATTTGGGCTTTGGGAATATGTCTCTCTTCTATCAACTATGTTGAAAATATCCAACTTAGTCTTCAAAAATTCAAACATTAAAAAAAAGAATTCAACCTTCCCTTTAGATTAATACCACAATATCACAGTGCCAACATCTGGCTCCTGAGCATCCCTGATGGTTGTTTGTGGGAAGGTGCTCTGTTCATTGTTCAGATATTGTGGATGACACTTCCTCTCCACTTGCTCCTCAGCCCACAGGATGCTCCCATCTCACATACACACTGGGATAGCACAGGGAGTGCTTTCCTGTGGGCTTAGACAGAAGGCTCAACATTGAAAATCGATCATTCCTTCAGACTGCATAAAAAAAATTGAGCCAAACTATATAAGAAATTTTGTAAAAATGCATTACTTGCAAAAGTTTAGGGTTTTTTCTTTACAAATTTAAAATGGAAATTTTAAATGGATTTTTTTAATAGATAGAGTTCGGGTTTTTGCTAATTTTATATGCCTCAAAATACTTCATAGAGCATTAAAAATATAGAGATAAAATGCCCAAGTAAACTTCATCGTTACTACCTTGAAGGAATTGTTCCCTATGAGGGTGGGGAGGCCCTGGCACAGGGTGCCCAGAGCAGCTGTGGCTGCCCCTGGATCCCTGGCAGTGCCCAAGGCCAGGTTGGATGGGGTTTGGAGCACCCTGGGACAGTGGAAGGTGTCCCTGCCCATGGCAGGGGGTGGAACATGATGATCTTTAAGGTCTCTTCCAACCCAAACCATTCTGGGATTCAGGATGCACACTTTTTGTCACCTAAACCTGACTCCAGGACTCAGCTCCCTGCACTGCCTAGCGTAGTTTTACTTTCCACTTTTTTCCCCAGCATGAGATGCCGAACTTTACAGAAAGATTGAGTTATTGGCAGGAATTGCTCCCACTCTCGAAGTAGCACAGGCTCCTCAAACTAAAATAGAACTAGAGTGGACTGAAGAGGCTGAACGAGGCATTTATCTCCTCTTCCCTCTGAAGTAGACACATCCAAATTATAACAGTGAAATCCGGAGGAATAGCAACTATCTTGTGGGGAATGAGAAAGAAAGTGTCTGGAAAAACCAGCCTGCAGATTGAACTCTCTTCCTGCTTCAGGAGCCATCCCCGGGTGCTTCAGCTCAACAGCTATAGACAGTGCTGAGGCACTCAGAGCAGTAGGGCAGGAAGCTGGGCACAGGCAGTAGTGCAGGAAAAATGTTTGCATGATTATATATGTGATAATCCAAGCTCGATTTGCATATTTTGATTTTGCTATTCACTAAAGTTGGGTCCCTGAGGCACTTTCTAAGGTCACTTGGGGGGCACTGGGAAGCAGCTCATGAGAGGCAGTGGGGAGAGCTCGCCCTTGGCCAAGAAACCTGCCCAAAAGTGGAAATAAATTGTTCCTGTTTGGGAAAAAAATATAAAGGAAAGGGAAAAAAAAAAAGCAGCTTTGGATGGGAAGACTGTTTCCACAGCCAAGAGGAATTATTTAAGTTGGCTAATGTAGCACGGCCAGTTGATCCTTTCCCTTTCATATTCCTACTTGCCTGTCTGCCCCCTCCTTGGGACCGTCTGAAGGAAGGGAAGGAGCAGACAGATGTTCCTGGCCTGTGCTGGTGGGGAATCAGGGACACATCTGAGCTTCTTGTCTCTCTTCAGAGCCACCCAGCTGGGAATGGTGACTCACAGCTGGATCACGAGGGCCTTGCCATCAACCTGGGAAGATGATGGATTCTCAAAACATTTGCAACTGCAAAAGAAAGTAAAAAAAAAGGAATTTAAAAAAAAAAAAAAAGAAAAGGAAAGGAAAGGGAACAAATTTACAATTTACATGAAAGGAAAAATTGTTCCCCATCTCTGCCACTTCTGTTGTTTTTTGTTGTCTTTGGAGAGACAGGCTGGTAAGGAGATGGTTACCTTGTCCCCGGAGCTCCCAGCAATGGGACAGCTTCCAGCCATTCCTTGTCCACGCCTACTTGAAGGACTTTGGACAAGGCCCTGTAGTGACAGGACAAGGAGGAATAGAGTCAAACTGACCGAGGGCAGGGTTAGATGGGATATTAGGAAGAAATTCCTGGTGCTGAGGCCCTGGCACAGGGTGCCCAGAGAAGCTGGGGATCCCTGGAAGTGTCCAAGGCCAGGCTGGATGGGGCTTGGAGCAGCCTGGGATAGTGGGAGGTGTCCCTGCCCATGGCACAGCGTAGGACTGGATGGGCTTTAAGGTCCTTTCCATCCCAAACCATTCTGTGATTCTATGAAAACTAAAGAACAGATTTTCTTTCCTGTAATATTGGAAAAGGATGCTCAGAGTTTTCAATATCACTGTGTGGACAAACCAATGAAAAGCGAAATAATGCATTATCTTGCACTGTATGTATAGTTTGGATGAATAAGAAGAGTCTAAAATGTTGTGGGTTTATTTAATTTTAAAATTAATTTAAAAGTCCTTGGACTTCTGGAGGCCACAGGATCTAGCAGGTCAATGGGGGCTGTCTCTTCTTTTTCCATTACCTTCAAATACAAAAGGAACTGGAGAAGAGTTACCAGGAAAAAAATTCATTCAGTTCCTCACAGGACAGTAAATGAGTGATGCTGTGGAAGAACTCACCACATGGCCAATGTTAATGACTCAGGATACAGCAGCTCCCCATTTCTTACCCTCCACTCTCCTCTCTGGCTGTTGGTGTGTGAAGCACTATCAGAGCCTGAACACACCATACTGTTCCTCCTGGTCTCTGCAGCTCCTATTTCCTTCATTCTCACACAGTACTTAAAATCAACACATAATTGTTTTTGTTTTTGTTTTTGTTTTTTTTTTGTAGGAACATATTTTCATCCCAGAGAAGGAGGAATTTTTTAATGTAATATTTTCTGTCAGTGTTCATTCTCATATCCTTTCCCTTTTGCAGTCACAGGCAGGCTTCCTCTGATCCATTCAGAAATAAAGCATGAACGATATCACATCACAGTTAGTAGTGTTTCTTTATTGATATATTTCCTTCTTGTGGTGCTTTCCCTTGGGACCTCCTTTTCCAACAACATGTTCAGCTATTGGCAGGTTAGATTCAGGAATATAAAAATAGTTAAGACATCAGAACTTAAAGTTAGTGGCCTTTAATAGAAGCGCAGAAAAGGAACTGTGTGTTCTGATACACAAGGATTAAGACTTTCTAAAAAATACAAAATAGATAAAAAGAGCTAAAAATGTTCTTTCATGTAATAAATCTGGAGGGGTTGCCCACCACAATGCTGAAGAGATTTTCTGTCTTACCTATTTTCTCCTTCCTCTTGTTGTCCTTTCCATCCTTCCTGCACACATTCCTTCTCTCCTCTCCTGCAACCAAAACTCACTTCACTTTGTCCCACCAAAATCCAGCACAAACCCCCAAAACCTGTCTGATACCTCAAGATGCAAAGGCCTTGTTTGAAGGATTGGGATATTTTAGCTTATTTATTGATTTCATTTTATCCATTTGAAGGTGGGAGCGTTTTCAGGGGGTATCACTGAGTGCTGCGTTAATGACCTGGTTTCTTGATGCAGAATTTTTAATTTTACTCAATAGTAATAATAAAGAATTTGAAGTCAGCTCAGAGATCCAACTCTGTGTCTTCTGGAAGTGATCTAACTCTTGGATCAGTGTGTCCCTGGCACATTTGTAGAGCAAATTCATATGTCAGCTTCCACAAAGCACTGGTAGTGCCTGAGCTTGCCAGCTCTACCATTCCACTGCAAATGAAACAAAATTCAGACTTTAAATCCAGCCTCTGCACCCTGTTCCAAGACTGAAATCTAAGCGTGGGGGAGCAGAGGCCACCTCTCCAATGTTGGTTCTGGTTAATCACAAGCTTAAATGGGTTCCTTTTTCAGATGAGGACTGGATATTGTTGAAACCGTGCAAAAGAAATACATTATTTTGAAAAAAAAAAATTCCATTCAATGTGCCAGAGACGTTTGGAGAAGTATTGATCTCTTGTGGTTTCCATAATTTAAAACACCTCCTGGATCAGGTAATCTCAACAGACTGGCACATCCACCTGGGCCAAAATTTCATGCTTTATGTGTATATATACTGCATGAAATGAAACGTGTTCACAACAGATTTGCTTAGCTGGCCCCACATTAATTGCTGCTGTGCCTACAGAAACTTCACCAGGCACAGACTTAACACCAGTTTTCATTTAATCAAGCTCCCAATTTGCATCTTGTACAAAGTTTCAGCTTATGACTGATCTGAAAAGGCTGCCCTGTCCCTGGAGGATTAATACATGATGTTTTACGGGGCATGATAAATAATATTTTTAAAACTTAAATAAACAAGGTCTCTGAATGTTTTCCCCTGAAAAGTTTTACTACATTTATGACAATTTAAATATGCCTCTTGAGAGCCAAACCATGAAGATAAAGAATGCAACAGGGCCAGACAAGGGAGCACTGGCATTCTCAACATGGACACATTTTAAAAGAAGACAAAGCCTGACATTTGCCCCATTTTTGGATGACCAAAAAAATAGATAAATAACTAAATAGGCTCATTACAGACTCATTCTTATTTTTCATGTACCTACAGCAAAAAATGAATCACATTTTAATGCATGAAAACCAGGTAACAACACATTTGAATTCTTTATAAAATAATGAGCTGTATTTTCATTTGAGATGTGTCAAAATAAAATACCACAGGGAGAAAGTGTGTCTTACTGAATCCTTTATAATAGGCAACATAACCAGCAATGTGTGAAACCAGAGAAATTCAAACCCACACACTCAGGATCACCTTTAAAAGGTGGCAAGACTGGGTTATGCCTTAATTCTTTTTGGCTCTTCCTATTAGAGAGAGGAGAGCCTTCAAATGGATTTTGGGATCCACTAGGAAAACAGTTGTTTTATGGCAGATATTGGTATTTTGGGTAATACAATGCCCACCAGTGTGTACAAACCCAGAGGGGACACGACTCAGGTTTTGGTTGGGCACAGTCAGGCAGATCTTGAAACTCACTCTGATGTGACCAACTGTATTTTGGGATTTTGTACTTATTGTAAACTCTACTCTTTTGGATGGCGGGGAGGGGAGGGGAAGGTTGTGTTGTGCATGTACATGTAAACCAAGAATGAATGGAACACACCCTTGGATCACTTCTCTTCCCGTGGCAGATGTGTGACCATGGGATGCCTCACTGAAGTGGAAAACAAACAAACAAAAGCCAAACAGTGGGGGGAAAAAAAGGGGAGGTTTCTTTTCAAAGTTAGCAGAATAAAGCAGAGGTCCATCATAAAAGGAATCTAAGGAAGGAGCTTTATGTCTCAGCAAGAGGGACATTGGCAAATACGCCCCATTCCTTGGGAGAGCATCAAGAACCTCCTTCTCCTCTTGATCCAAGTCTGTATGTACAGCCAAAGGTTCAGCCAGTGTTTGGGATTCTGCTGTGAGTGTTCATGTATCTGCAGCAGATGTTATCTTTAGCTCCCACCACACCTGCACTGCAGGTCATAGTCATACCTGAGAAAACTTCTGAACACTTTAAACGCTTTTGTCCCTGCTAAAATTCTCAGAGGAGCACACAGCAAGTCAGAGTTTATCTAAGCAATAAACAGGTTCACTCAGTGGGAATGAGTAGAATTTTATGCATTTTGACCCTCCCATGCAAGCTGCACTTTACCTGTACTCCAGCTCTGAGCCCTCACCTCCCGCTCTGAGCGCAGCAATAACCAGCTTGGGATGGGCAGACAGATCAGAGGACAAATCAGCTTCCTTCAGTGTTCAGCATCCCTTCCTTTCCTATCTCAGCTCATCTCTCATCCCTTTCCCAGCAACCAGGTGAGCTCATGGCTCACCACAGGGTCTTGAGCAGACCCTCCTGGACACAGCTGGGCTCTCACACCGTGTTCCATCGGGGCACTCCAGCAATGTTCCTGCCCCACCTGCACTTCTCCCTCGACCACGGCCTCTCTGTGAACTCAGATGGGTGACAGATGCTTTTCTCCCCCACCCCATTTTGTCAGCAGGATAAAAATAAGTGATTTAAATCAGTCTCTTTTTCATACCCAACCAGCTAGCCCTGCCTAATATTTGTAGTCTAAATAATCGCCATATGTGGCAGTGGAATACAAGTTTGTGGCCTTTTTTTTTTTTTCTAATAGAAGTTAATCCAGCTTTGAGCTGGATTAATTCCCAATGAGGCTTGGGGACAGACAGCTGTTTCTCTTCTTTGGCCTGGGAATACTGCCCTCAAAAACCCACCTACACTTGTCAGCATCCCTGATGGCCACGAGTTGTGCTCATTTTCAGATCCTTGTTTCACCCTACATTCAGGGGCAGCATTGCACCAGTGTCTGCTTCTCAAAAAAAAAAAAAAAAAAGGTATGACATTTGGAAATGTTTTGTTGACTATTTTGCCATGGAATAAGAAAGACTTCAAAGCTCCCATCTTCATTTGGAGAGTTGGGAAGGAAGAATATTTGCAAAGGAGACATTTGACAGGAAAATCAGTATTAGCCTGTAGGGCAGTAGTGGAGCCAGATAAATCCTGCGCTGGCTCTTAAGGCTGAAACCTCACAGAAACAGTTTTAAGGAAACAAGCCCTGAAGTGCTTATTTACCCTGTGCCACATGACAAGCAGTGGTGAAAAAAACAGCAGGAAAGAGGAGCAAAAGAATAAACTAAATAATATTCTCTTGTATTTTTCAACCTGTTCATCCTGGGAGAAAAAAAAAAGATGAATGTTCTACCTAGCTTACACATTCCCTTATTATTCCTTGGACCCAAAAACTATATCCACAGCCAGAAAAATTACCTGGAGACCCTTACTTGGCTGGAAAATACAGAAGGAGTATGATATCCAATATGCACGTTAGAGTAGTCAAGGAATACTGTTTCTAAAGCAAGGCTAAAAATCATACCTGAGGTTTGAAGGCAAAAGCAGTTGCTTGGCAAGGTTTAAATCTCTGTCTCTGCGGTTTTGTTTTCTCACACAGATTATGTAAGCAAGTCACCTCACACCTAAAATGTGTCTCAATTTGTGTTTGTTCTGCTTTTTTATTGCCACGTTTGAAAATTAATAATTCAATGTCCTAATATTAGCTGTTATCTTAGCTGTGATAAAATTAATAATTCATCAAACCAAAATCAAACAAATGCCACCTTTTTTTGCTGGATGAGGAATATGCTTTGCTGCATTTGTGGAGCTGAATTTGGTGAGATTCACCACATTTCAAATGAAATAATATTTTACCAATTAATATATCACTTTATCATCTTCACTCTCTTTGAAATTATCTCCAAGGAAGGGTTTTGCACAGCCATGCAGGTTTTATTTTTTACAACGTATTTTTTCCAGATGAAAAGAACAGTGGTTTGAAAAAGCAAGGAACATTCACTCACTTTCATGCCCTTTCCTCCTGGTCATACACTTCCAGCTTTTCCAGGGAAAGTATCCACTCTACCTGCAGTGCTCTGGCCAAATTCCAGGTAATTACACTCAGCCTGTCTAAATTATTGCAGGAGGTTTTTTTTGGAGGGGAAGGCATCCCCCATTCCCTGAGTTGTTGGGGAGGGCTGTGAGTGCTGCTCAGCAGGTGCTGCTCCTCTCAGCAGGAGCTGACTGGGCTCCAGCAGTAGGTGAAGGGATTTCCAAGTGTGGAGAGCAGCCTGTGTTAAATCTGCAAAGCGTTTGGAGATCCTTTGGGGTGAGAGGTGCTATGTAAATGTGAGGTCACGGCTGTTATCTGGGGTGCAAATGCATCCTGGGCTGTGATAGAAGCTTGGGGGGGGGGGGGGGGTGGGAAAATGAAGGGGGAAAAAAAAAAAAAAAGAATAGAAAAAAAGAGTAAGGAAAAAATAAAAAGAAGGGGGGGAAATGAGTAAAAAAAAAAAAAGGGAAAAAAGGAAGGGGGGAAAAGGAGGAAAAAGGGATAAAAGAAGGGGAAAAAACAGTGTAAAAAAAAAGAAAAAAATATGGGGAAGGGAAGGGAAAATGCAATTTCTACCCATGCTGTGCCAGACTGTGGATGACAAAGTTGCCCTTTTCTTGTCTTATTGTGAAGCAGGAGCATGGAACACTAAATTAGTCGGTTTCTGCTTTTTAGGCTTTTCAATTCTTTACATAGTTTACAAATGCTTCTCCCTTCACCAGGAAATATCAACTCAGTCCAAACAGAAAACTCCCTAACTTCCACCACGGCTGCATCCCACTTGCTGCAGCTCAGAAACTCCTGATCCCTCCTTTTAGAAGCTGGTGCCACATCTTGCTGTAAATCCACCTCCACATTCTTCCATCTTTTCTTCCTATTTAGAATCAGAGAATCGTGGAACTGTTTGAGTTGGAAGGGACCTTAATGATCATCTCATTCTACAGCTGGCCGTGGGCTGGGACACCCTCCACTAGCCCAGGTTGTTCCAAGGTCCATCCAAACCAGCCTTGCAGGTACAATGTTACATAAATCACATTCCATGTTGCCTTAGTCCCCATATGCCTCCATAACTCACCTGCCTCTTCCCAGTACCATAACCAAACTCCCATCTTTTCACTTCGTTTTTCTCCCCTTTTCCTTTTGCTGTTACTCACCTGGTTGGATGATGTGGAACTGTGATTTCTGCCACTTAACCACCCTTAAAGGGACAGACTTTCTAATGGAAATTGAATACGAAAGGTTGGATTCCGTGGGGAAATTTCAAATTGACAAATTTTCTGAATGGATCTCTCCTAACCTTGTTGCATATAATATATGCATGTATTGAGTCTAATTTTTGGTTAGTATCAAAATTTATTGATCTGCAAGATAAATATTGACTTGACCTCTCTTTCTCTCAGTCTATATTTACTTCTTGAGTCAATAAGTCTAGAAACTGATCTGACAGGAGTCAATAATGGCTTAAAATTCTCAAAATAGCAGCTTTGCTCTAAGGTTGCAATTTTTTATTTTAAAGTTACTGCCTTAAATACATAAAATGTTCAGGAGAACTTAACACTTTACTGCACAAAGCCATTGGGGAAACACTCAAATGCCAGAAGACCTTGACGTGACTTCAGGCCAACTGTGCCATTTCAGCACTGGCCAAGCCATATTGTAAATATTTTAATAGTGACCTACTGAAGTCCATCTTTTTCCCTGTGTATCCTCAAAAATTTGAGCTTTGCTCCAGAGGGTACTCCTGAGTATCACTGATTGGATTTGTCAGGGCTAAATTGTCTTCTGCCTTGGGAAAATGCAAAGCTTGCTACTGGGTAGAGTTTGTCATCATGAGAATGCCCTCCCTGCCTTCATTTCTCTGCTTAGTGAGGTGGTAATTAACCCAGCAAGATTTTTAGTGTCAGATGGGATCATGTTCTTTCCCGTTCCCCCTCAGTGGTGGACACATCTCCAGTGGATAGTGCAGTCTTCATCCCTATTTTTCTCATCGTGGTGTTACAACAAAAATCCTCATGATTCTATAGCTCAGTTTCTGATTTTTGGGGTTCCTTGGGGAGAACTTTCATTAGGAGGCAGTTTAATAACTCAGTTATTTGAGCAGTGTTGCTCTAATACCTGAGAAAATGTTGTCATTTGATTTAAGGAAAACATTGTCACTGTCAAGTATTGCCCTGTCCCCCAGCGATCAGTCACCCTTCTGAGAAGTGCAGGAAAATGATTCAAATTGAGAGAAAACAATAAAATTAAGAGAAAACAGATGAGCAAAAGACACGGAGGATTGACCTAATATCACTTTTTAGGATGAAATTGAAAAAATATTCATTTTCTCTCACTGTTAAGGGAACCAGGGAATGGGCCAGATATTTTTAAGTGTTGCTGAAAAAGGGGAGGAAAAAAGATCTGTCTTTATTTTTCCCCAGGGAAGAGTCCAAAATTTGGAATCAGTAATTTTCTTTTAGGATTTTAATCTTTGGAGTTTTTGGTGGTTTTTTGTGGCTTTTTAATTTTTTTGTTTGTTTGTTTGTTTTGGTTTATTTCGTTGTTGTTGTTTGTTTGTTGGGGTTTTTAAAAATTTTTTTATAGGCAGCGTTTAGAGAAGATGTTGTACAAGACCCTGAGCTTGTACTAAAATAGTCTTCTGCTGATACTCATTTATCTGCATATTTTAAAAGTGGGTGAAGCATGAAGCGAAGCATGTAATAGACTTAAGAACACATAGGTACAATTAAATGGGGAGGAAAACAATTACTTGTCATTCTTGCTGTGCTAATATTACAGAAAAAAAAATTCCAGTGGCTGGAAGACAGTTTTCCAAAATGAAGGAGGGAAAAGGAAGATGAAATAATTCCCATTCCTAAATTCCATGGGTGCAAAAAACCGTGTGAGAAGGGGCAAAGCAAAAATATTCCTAAAATCAGAGCAAAACAGGCACACCAGAATCCTTAAAAAGCCAGGAATCATTGCATGGGTAGCGGGACTTATTTTTTCCAGGGAACTTGAAGGAAGGTTCCCCTCAATCATCCATCCCAAAGCTGTTCCATGGTGCTGTTTGCTTTGATTAAACACAGAGCTTCACAGCTTCCCTAAGTTCCTTCATCCTTGGGCAAAACCTTCGTTTTTTGTGTAAAGAGTTAAAAAAGGCATGGAATGAGTCCAGCTGGGAAGAGGGAAAGGGAAAAGAAGGAGGTCAGGCAAGGCTGAGTGGGGGTAAAAGAAGGGGTTGAGAAGGATCTCCCCTTCCCACCAGCCTGCCCTCGATGCTGCTGAACTTGGGCAATCCTCTTGCCGAGGAGAAATGAACTTTTACAGCTCCGAGCTGAGGAGTCCTTTCCTAGAACTGAAAAATAAAGTAAAATAAAACAAATCATTCCTATCCTCACAGGCAAATTTCTATGAAAAGAATGCCTGATTTCAGGAATCTGCAGTCTCCCGATGCAAAAAATGTCTTTGCTGAAAACTTTCCAGCCAGCCTCTGTGATTTTAATTAAATAGCAAAGACCGTGTGTCGAAATTCACAGTCTCTGTCCCCATTTGCTAGTGGGTGTTGAAAAATAAACTAAAAAAAAAAAAAGTATTTAGAAAAAAAAAAAAGCTTACTCTTTACTCAGCAACTTGAACAGATTTCAAGTCATTTTGTAGTTGGGAGGAATGCTCACAAAGACAGAGATTTTCTTGACTGAGATCATCAGAGCCCAGAGCTGAAGCAATTGTGCAACTGAGAAATGTATTCAGGCTTATTTAACGAGAATTATTTACTCTTTAAACTATTCCTTCACACCTACAAGAAAAAAAAATTAAAAAAAGAAGGAAAAAGACAAAAGGAGGTTTTAGACAAGCTATCTCCCCTGATATCTTCAGGATGATTGTCAGAGCAGGGACCTGATCTCCAGCAGCCAAAGGCAGGAAAGTGCTCGGCCAAAGCCCTTTAATTCAATAGGCTCCCGAATTGTGCCTTTGCATCCTCATAGCCTGATACTCGCAGATGGGAGAGGCTGATTTTCATTTTCTGTGCTCTAACTTTCTAATAAACAATAAGCAGATCGCAGCCTCCCTCTTTTGTGCGGGTGAAAATAAGCAGTTTTTTATTATTATTTTTTTAAATATTACAAAAAGGGACAATATGCTAAAAATATGCAGCGAACAAATATCATCTGTACAGACTGGAAGAGAACCTTCATAAATTAACCTTATTAGTGCATTACTGTAAGCGAATGCCAAAAAAGCTCCTAATTTGCATTAAGATAGATTTTTCAGGTTGGCTGCATGATTTAATTAAAGAAAAGATTAAGAATCATTAAACAAGCTGCTCTACCTTGCAATAACAGAATTTATATCTGATTCAGGTTAACGAAAACACAGATGGTGATTCAGTAACTGTTGAGTTGCTGTAACAGAATGAAAATGATCCCATTAGTTCTCTGGAAATGTGAGGGAATTTGAAAATTAGCATGCAGATACATTGTATGGTGCTAGACAGCTTGGTCTGCTTGGATCATCACTGATTACTCTTTGTTTGGGTTGGCAACACTGAACTTAATAAATGAAAAAATGTTCCAGTATACCACAGTTGGAAACTGTTCAAGGTTGAAATAGGTGTGCAGACTTTCAAGAAGAGAGAGTTAAGTAAACAAATGTCAATCAATTTGGGGCTGGCAACATTTTTTTCTTCCAGAATGTCTGTTCTTGAGAAGCAAGTGTCATCAAAATTGAAATCCTTTGCTTGATACATATGTTCATGTGGTATTTATTATTACAAAGGTATTTTAAATGCGTGTCATTCGTTTACAAAGGAGCCTCAGCAGCGTTTGGATGCTAAAAGTGGAGAACAGCTCTTAGGAAAACGGGTCGGGTTGTGTGTGGCACTGACAAAGAAATCAAACTTGCTACAAAGGAAGGTTGTAATGGGAGGAGACATAAAATATAGGTAAAACCCCTCCTAAATAATCCAGTGAATTGTATGAGGCCCATAAGTGATCACTCTCAGCCCATGAGGGAGAGCAGAGCCTGGGCAAGAGTAATTTTGTTCAGCAGGTGACATTTTGAAGGCTCTGGCAGAGATAACTGCATTATCCAGGGAATGATACCTGGATCCCAGCAGCCCTAGGGCTTGGAGCAGGAGGTTTGGATGACGGATCTTGCTCAGAACAGTGCACACACTCAGATCAACACCAAGTTTTCCAACGTGACTCATTCTGTGGCATCAACACTCAGGCAGCAGGACAGGAGGGTGTCTTCTTTTAAGAGGTTATTTTTCCTTTTCTTTTTGACTTCTTCATTTTATTGCAACTGACTTCAAGGCCAAAAGGTTGTGCACAGGGTGTTACAACAAAAACAAGGTTGTAACACTCGGACTTTTAGGTTAAAATGTGCTTTGCTTATCACATGTTAAGATCTTTCAGAAATGATGTAATGCACCAGGGACTGTGGTGCTACATTTGCAAACCACCTTTTTTTTAATCATTAATTGACATCATATAATAATGTCCAGCTCACTACTCCCAAAGTGATGGCAATTAATCTTGTAGGGGAAAAAAAATGACATTTTTAGCTTTTAGCATAGAAGGGTCATAAACAGGTTGTCTTTGGTTTGACTGGATTTTAACCATCTGATCAAACTTTTTTCACTTCAACATTTCTTGAACATTACCTTGTTTTTTTTAACACTTACATATTTAAAGATTGCATTTAGGAGAGAGAGCCTCAGCAGCTTGGCAGCATTTAAAAGCACACATGTTATTGCAAACAAGTGTGTCTTAGTTACAAAGGAAACCTTTGCTGTTCTTCCATGACCAGCACGTTTTTATGTCTTCAGAAACTGTTTGGTGCACGATGAGTGACGGCACTGAAAAACATTGATTTCTTTTTTCCTTCTCTCATTTAGGAGCCGGGGTTTGTTCTCAAACAAGGTGAACTACAGGGAAAAATATCATTAAATATTTTCTCAGTACTCCAGCTTGCCATAGACTGGTTAAGCGTCCTGTCTTTGTACTGATCACACTGCTTGCAGTTTTCATATAATTGCAAATCCATCTCCCTCCTTGGCTCCTTGAGCAGGGATGTAAAGGACTGTGAATTGTACAGAGTCTTCCCTGTGAAACTGTACAACCAAGGAAGATGTGGAGGGGTTATGCTGTGCATGCCAACGTCAAGTGTTAGCTGGAAAGGGCTGGATTACTGAGGAAAGAGAATAGATCAGGATATTAACTGCCAGCTATCGGATGATCACAGGATATTTTGGTAGTTGCTGCAGCAAAACTGAGCAGATCTTTTTAATATTCTGTCTTGTTTCCATGAAAGCTATGAGGAGTACAAGAGGATATTTGACTTATATTTGTGCATTTTTGTTTGGATGAGGACTGTGAGAACCCAGCGGTTTTTGGTTCATGGGAGATCTGGCACATCGCTCTCTTGGTTTTGATTCAAGTGGGTTCACATCCCCCGAGTTTCGCTTTGACTTTTGATTTTGAACAAATCCAAAAAAAGGCAAAACAAAGCCCTGACAAACCAGCTAACTTTCACATGGTTTCCACCCAAAATTATAAACTCTGCCCCCTTCACAAGTGGAAGACTGTATTCAAAACGATAAGCTTTCCAAATACTGTTAACTGGAGCTATTTTTATGTCAGCAAGGAAGATAACCCAAATTCTTCTGATTTTTCCAGGATGAGGGGCTCAAATATCCAGCTGATCTTCTCAGAAACCCTATTTACCAGAGAGGTAGTTCTGGGAGCAGAAAAAGATCAGAGTAAGAGCTTGAGGGCTCTCCTGGCACCTTTCTTGAGAAAACACGAACATGCCATTCCTACCTCCACCCTTAAATTCGCTGCACTGGGCAATTCAAGAATGGGTTAAGCACAGCAGAATTTCTGGATGTGACTCTGGCCAGAAGATGCCATTCCCCTAAAAGAAAGCTTTCTCGCATTCCATGGGGTCATCTAAGATGGAAGCTTCACAAAGACTTTTGGATGGTTGTCAGGACCTTCTTGTAAACGCTCCGTCCTTGGCCAGTTCCAGAATATCTCCCGTGTGAATCTATCACAGAAAATCATGCACACGGTTCTGGACCTCGTTAAGGGGAAAAAAAAAATAGATAATGAAAAGCAGGGAAACCTCTGAACATTCAGGAGTAACCTTCTAAAATATGCTCAAAGGCGAATCACAGGATACTTAGGGTTGGAAGGGACCTCTGGACATCTTCGAGTCCAGTCCCCAAGAAGGTTACACAGCCCAAATCAAACACCTCTGAGACCTGCTTATCCCAGTGGGCCCCTTTTAGAAAAGTATCAATGCATAATAAAAATGTATTATGTAATAAAAGTATTTTTCAAAAAAGTATTAATTGCCATTTTTAGTTTATGCTTCTGCTACATCTTATTTTATCATCGTGCTTTTCTCAGCTGATTGGACTCAAGAGTTACATTTGTATTTTTTTCTTTTTTTAATATGGGATTTATGTGTTTCCTCAAAAAAGTTATTTAATACTTTTCACAATGGGAGTTTTTTAGTCACATCAACTACATTTACCATTCTTTGGTATAAAATAATAGTGCTGCATTTGCTTTTCCTATAAGGATACAGAGGTAAATCCCACATTTTAAGCATCAAACTGCAGTGTTTGGACACTTTTTCTTTCTCACTCTTCTTATTTTCTCCTTTACATTTCCTTTCCTTCCTTTGGCAGAACTGTCTTGGTAACTTCAGGGTGTTTGGTACTCCCAAGCAGCTCTACCCAGGTTATCTCCACACATCTAACACTGGATATTCAGCTGACATTTCACAGGATGCTGGAATGTGCTCCATTATCTCTGTAGAAGCACTTTGCAAACTTGGATGGGATCCAGTTAAGGAGCCAAAAACAATACTGTGGAAATTACCTGACCGGTCAAGTCTATAAAAAGTGAGTTACAAACAGCATGAGCTAAAGCCAATAATTCTAACAAATATTCCTTGGGCATCCCATGAGTTAAAATGAGAGTAATGAGGATGTTTTAATGCTTTAACTTGAATAAATAACAAAAATATTAGCTCTCTTTGTCTGAAGAATTGTCAGATTTTAATACTCGAGGCAGGTTAATTGTAAAATTGTTTGGGATCGTGGATGCTGGGAAACAGAGTGTAACTTTAAGCTGGACTCTGGAACAACCTCGTGGGTGGATTATGAGACCCTCGAGAAGCACCAGGCAGCCCTGAGCAGTGCTACTGGATCATACCTCAGTTTGTGTTCCCATGACACTCAAAGGAGGCAAAAGAGGCACATTTTCCACAAGTTTGTAAACATGACAGCTTCCAGCAAAAGCGGTGAGAAAATTTCAGGGATTTGGTGGTTTTTTTTCAGGCATCAGCTCCGTGTCACTGGTGGGAGCTGGGAAAGTGACTGTTGCAATAAAATGGACCATAGGCTCTTCACAAAACAGGATTAAATGTTTATATTTGGCTATTATGGTGATGGATGCTAAAAAAGCTAGCTAAGATAAATAAACATATTAATTATGTGTCAAACCACAGGACATCTCTTAGGACACTGTGATGGGAAGACTCGAATGCTAGAGATAACTTTGCTTCATTTCAATGTATTTCTTGATGAGCTTTATTAACCTTTAGGGACAAATGAATCTCAGAAATGGTATTTGTTACTGTGACCTTCTGTATTTCCTCCTCATACTTAAAGGCAGGATGATTTCCATCCAGAGGAGAATCTAGATGGTGGAAATGTATATGATCCCAGTGACTTAAATACATCCCTGTGCTGAGATGGGACCCAGAAATTAGTGCCCCTGTTTCTAAACTGCACTGGAAGCTATTTAGTTAAGGAAGGACAAGTATTTCCCTCCTTTCCTACTCCTACTGAGAGAACTTTAAAATCACTCAGCTCATTCCCCATAATTTCTCTCCATAGTCCAATAAAAAAGATCATCTTCTGTTTCTCAAAACCAAAATTCAGAGGGAAACTGCAGCCACATTAGAAGGGCAGAAATAACTTCCTGATTCCTTGCCCCAGTGTATAGAATAAGTCCTTTAATTAAAGCAGCTCTCTGGTCAAGCTGACACTTTTTTTTTTGATTGCAGTATCCTGTCAGTCTGTAATTTATTTTATTTTAATTCATCAGGGTGTGTGAGTGTTTCAGAGTGCCCCAAACAAAATGGGGGCTGTCAAAAGATGCGATGCTGCGTCATCACGGAGCCGATGGCCACGAGCCAGCTCTGTCAACACTTGGCTTTGTACTGTCCGGGGGAGAGAAGCTGATTCTTCAGCAGTGTCTAATCAGTTTAAAACAAATCTGGAAGATGTTACTAGAAGACAAGATGACATCCAGGCCACAGCAGCCTCTGCATACAAAGAAGTGAAGGATTTTGTTTGAGAACAAAACTAAAGAGGTGGAAAACAACTCTTGACAGTTTCAACAGGATTTTAACTGTGGGTAAGAAGGAGTGAACTACTGGTTTAGGAAATGGGACTGCTGGTACCTAGAGAAAGGACCTTGCTCTGTCACCACTGCTGTAGCAAGAGGGATATCAGGGGAATAGATCTCCTAGCAAGCAGTAGAAAAGTTCCTGTATATTCACAGCAGCATTCCAGTATGCAAAGGGGACATACAGAAGGTTGGAGAGTGACTTCCTACAAGGGCCTGTAGTGATAGGACCAGGGGATCTGGTTTTAAATTGAAGAAAGGAAGATCTAGTTTAGAGACTAGGAAGAGATTCTTCCTTGTGAGGGTGGTGCAGCCCTGCCACATTGTCCAGAGAAGTTGTGGCTGCCCCATCCCTGGAAGTGTTCCAGGCCAGGTTGGAGTTTAGAGCAACCTGGGATAGTGGAAGGTGTCCCTGCCCATGGCAGGGGTGTGGATTGAGATGAGGGTTAAGGTCCTTTCTAACTCAAACCATTCTGTGATTCCATGATTCATCACAGCCTGGTTAATTCTTGAATGGAACCCAAAGTCAAATAATTTGGAGGGTCACAATGATGAGAAACAGTTGCCTAATAAATCACAGGAGGTGTATATAGAAAAGGTAAATACATACTTTTGATTGATGGAACAACTTCCATCTGAATGCATCAAAAGATTTCAGAAACTAAATGTTTCCATACTCAACACAGGTATCAGGGAGCTCCACATTCATCTTTCAGTGCCTCATCTGGAGGAAACCTCCTAACAGCCCTCAGTCACACAGGTATCCTTGCAAGAGAGAAACTCTGATGGTTTTCTTTGGGATGTGTTTCTGGGAAACTCTGTTTCCTTCTGACACCATGCAGTAAAAAAGTGAAGGTAGAAAGCCAAACCTTTTTTCCTCATCTGCAGGCACCTGACCTGGCCCACAGAACATGACCAAGACACACTTTGCCCTTGCAGGATTCAACTGCAAGGACAAGTGGGTCACTTCAGTACCCAGAAAGGGAATGGAAATAGTTAAAGGAGTGCTAGAGGAGCTACTGGAGCTTTCTCTTACTGCTACAGAGATGTTGCAGGGGTAAGAAAAGGATGTGTCTCTGGGAGAGTCATGTGCTGGATTTAAAGCCGAAAACAGAAATTACCCCCTAACATTGATTTTAAAATGATCAGATAAGGTGTTTTATAAAGCAGCTGTTACTGGGAAAGAAGTGGGGGAGGTGGGGGGTGGAAAGAGTTGTAGATCCACAGGAAATGCCTCCAAGCTGGAGGAAGCCTTCAGTATCTATCATGATTGCAAACTAGTGGGAAGGAGTCAGGAAGGGGAGGAATGTCCTGCCTTTCTCACAGCTGCCCAGTGGGACCTGTGTGTTTCCTTCACCTGCACCAGGACAGATAAACCCTCAGGAGTCCAGGCATCTTCAACAGATGCCACATCACCCCTTTTCATTTCCCCTCTTATCCAACATGTTATAAAGATGAGATTCAAGTTATTTTCTTATTATTAAATGGGAGAATAACTCCCAGTGAGAAGAAAATGCTGTTCCTATTGCAGGAACTCAGACTACCAGGATGTATTCCTCTTCCTTGTCATTTCAGTTAAAAACCACCACTTTTCCCCTACAATATTTTGTCCTTGCTGTTAGTCTTCTCTCAGAGATCTCTTCCTCATTCCCTTCACTTTGATTCTGATCCATGTTTCTGGTGGCATGATCATTGGCTCCAAGGGAGCAGAGTTTATCCCTTGCCCTGTAGGGCTGCGTCTATTAAACCTCCCCAACTTTATTCAAGTAAAGCCTGGTGAAACATTCTTTTGCCTGATGTCAGAATTAACCCAATATCTGGGTTGAGACAAATTCCTCTACCTCTCTGTAATTCATCTTTTTCACTTTACATGAGGATTTTTCTCATGGTCTGTGAAGCAGGTCAGATTACCTTAGATACTTTGTCAGTAGCTGAATGGATAGTGTATTATAAACTCTAATTTACAGTCTCCTCTAACTTACTGTATTATAAAATACTGAAAGATTACAGATCCACTTCAGCTAAACCCCTGAGTGTCTGCAGCTTATCCAGGTTTGGCCATAGAATCATTGCTCTTAGGGCCTGCAGGAACCCTGACCTGATGTCCCCTGAGCAGTGTGGGCCACAAAGTTTGAGCTCCCCCTGTTTACCCAGTGAGGTCCTGGGTCACACCTGGGTGTTTTGGGTTCTTGAATTTTCCTCCTTATATTGCCTGAGCCCACAGAAAGTCTTGAAATTTATTACAGCAAACACTACAGCCACTGGATCCAAACCTGTTCAGGTTATACATGAGCAGACCAAAAAACTGGTGTTCTAGCACCATGGTGCATTTTTTAATTAACACAAGGCACTACAGCAGGCTTTAGTAATGGCTTTCAGCTTCTTTTCTTTCCCAGGATCATGGAATGGTTTGGGTTAGAAGGGACCTTCAAAGTCCGACCTACCTAGTCCAACCCCCCTGTATCAAACAGGGACATCTTCAACTTGACCAGGTTGCTCAGAGTCCTGTCCAAACTGGACTTGGATGTTTCCAGGGATGGGACATCTACCACCTGTCTGGGAAACCTTTGTTCATTCTTCCTTTCAAATAAATAATTTCATTTTCCTTCTTCTCTCTTACTCTTTTGCCACTTCATTGTCACATCCACAGCAATGGACAGGAAGATCTGGAAGGTCTGAAATCCTCTGTTTGCTCTCAATTTGTCCACTCCCTTCACCCTCTCCAAGATTCCACGTTGCCATCACAGAAGACTCCCATAATAAAATCTAACACCACAACAGACACTAATTACAAACTTTGTTGCTAAACTAAAATTGCTAAACTAAATCACATGGCTGGCTGAGGGAGCAAGGAGAGAGCAGACACACATTGTGGCAGGAAAACCTTTGGCTGCTCAAGTTCATCTCATCCCAGCTCCAAACTCTCATGGCTGAAGCCATTCCAGCTGCACTTCTTACCTTGGGAAGAGGCAGAGGGGATGCTGCAAGCTTAGCTGCACCTCTCAGTTTGACTTCCACATCTCCTTCATCTCTGGGGGATGATCCCAAGCAGCTGCTGAATTCTCCATGGTGAGGAGCATGGGCTGATTTATCCTGCAGTTCCCAGTGTGGAAACTGGTCTGTGGATAAAGACCTGAGTCTGCAGCATCTTCCATCAGCACAAAGCACACAACTGTGCAAGAAACCTTTTCATAATCATGAGGGGAAAGAGAGAGAGAGGAAAAAACAACCCAAATTCTTAAACGTATTCAGACTCAGCTGGAATTCGGACCAAGAGATGGACTAGCTACTTACTTATCCCTGAGGCACATTCACCCCTCTCTATAATTAAGCTCTTGGGCTGTTTTGTTAGTGGTGAGAAGCAGGCTTTGCCAAAAGTCATCTGGCTTTCTCCCTTAGAACACTGACAGGTTTTTTCCCCCCTCCTTGCTAAAGAAAGCTTTCAATTTTCATTGCTTATGTGCTTTAGGTATAATTATTTTTTTTTTTTTACCTTTCACGGTGTTATTTCCTACCCATAAAATTATACAAAAATGGTCATCAGTGAGCCTGCTGAAAAGACCAGCCACCATACATCGCAGAGAATAACCTTAATATTTATATAAAAAAAATAAAGACCATATTTCTTTTAAAGATCTTGCTCTAAACAAACTGAATTATTCATGCATAGAATTGTACAGCATTAGAACACCTGTTTTCAATCATGCATAATGTAAAATCACTCATTACCTCACAAGAGCCTCTACATCTCCAGCAATCAAATGGCATTGAAACAGCGGAACAGGTGCTTGGCAGGTGGATCCAAACAGATGTTTTAGGCTTGGTTGTCTTTTCTTGTACAGGTGTGGTGATCTTGTTTTCAACGGCATAATTGCTATTTGAATAGGTGATATTTAATTCTTACGTGCTTTAATATTTATTTTTGCTTCTTCAATTCTTTTTTTTTTCCACTCTGAGAACTGCACAGGCTCAAAGCAGCTTATGAGATGTGGGAAAGCTCCGGGCTGAAACGTCAGTGATGCAATGGAAAGTACAGTTCCTCTTACTCAGACCTCCATGCCACAAACTCTAACCCAGGAGACTTTGTCCTTTTTCTAGACAACTTGTGCAAAACCACTGCACAGACCCCCAAACTCTCAACCACGGTCCAGCATTCCCTTCCTGAAAGGATATTTGAATGTTGGATGTATGGAGATATGATATTGGTTCCTTCATGGAAACAATGAAACAGGAAATGGAGAAGATTTCTGCATGTTTTTCCAGGATTCAATGATGCACAATTTAAATGTGTCTAAAAACTACAGCAGACTTGGTACACTGATGTTGTGAAGGAGAAATACATCAGTGATGGAGGGCAGGGTTAGATTAGAGATTAGGAAGAAATTGTTCCCTTTGAGGGTGAGGAGGCCCTGGCACAGGGTGCCCGGAGAAGCTGTGGCTGCCCCTGGATCCCTGGAAGTGTTCCAAGGCCAGGTTGGATGGGGCTTGGAGCACCCTGGGATAGTGGGAGGTGTCCCTGCCCATGGCAGGGGGTGGAATGAGATAATCCTTAAGGTCCCTTCCAACCCAAAGCATTCTAGGATTTGGTGGTTACAAACCTTGACTCTGCTTCTCAAACTCCTGTTTTTCATGTGGGCCCCATGGGAAAGAGACGCGGACCAGTGGCCTTTGCTAAACCAGACTGTGGACCTGGCACTCTGCAAAAGCTGCAGAAAGCACTGAACCTGCAAGGAAAGAAAAAATAAAATGGCAAAAATTTGACATCTTCCCCTTAAAATTTAGAGAAAATGAATCAACAGTGGCCAAAAAGTATTTTAGTGCTCATCGCCTTCAAGCACCGATTACTGGTTGGCCGAAGCCGATATGTTCCCACTCCTACTTCAGTTTGAACAGCAAAGTGGCAAACCATTAGAAACAGCTTTAAACTTGGCACCCTGACCAGCATCTCAGTGGAGCAGCCAAGGACTGAAAACCCATGGTGACAGTTTATTGCTCTGACACGTCACCTGCCTGCTTTTGCTCCTTGTGGTCTGACACCGCGGGCGCAGAGGGATAAACACGGATGCAGCGACCCGGATCGGTGCTTCACACAGGTGTGTTCAGAGCAGAACAGCTCCTCATGATCAGCCTGTGCTGCTTGCAGGGCATAAACACTGGATTTGTTTTGTGCCAAAACTTTGTGTGTCAAGGACCAGAGCAGTAATGCTTTTGCACCACAATGTGCCACCATCGAATTCCTCCCTGTGCAGGTGGGCAGGCCCTGGCACAGGGTGCCCAGAGGAGCTGTGGCTGCCCCATCCCTGGCAGTGTCCAAGGCCAGGTTGGACGGGGCTTGGAGCACCCTGGGATAGTGGAAGGTGTCCCTGCTTGTAGCGAGGGATAGAATGAGGTGATCTTTGGAGTCCCTTCAACCCAAACCATTCTATGATTCCAGGGTTTTACAACCCAGAACATATAATTCAATTATTCTGCCTCACTATACCATATTTCACTGCATTTTTCAGTGTCTGAGAACTTATTTTTCTTTGAGTGTAAGCATTTCCCAATATTTTTAAGCAGGAATGGCAAAAGAACTTGATTCCCCTGATCAAGGGATTTATTCTGGATTTACCTCACTGAAATAGGTGCTCATTTGCCAGGGTAGAAGGAACAGTTAATGAATCTGTCCTGAACCAAGTATGACAGAACTTAGACCACACTATCACATTAACAACTAGGGTATCAAGACTGAGAAGGACACATAAATATATAGGTGCATTTATCTATACATTTCACACTTACATAGACAAGAAGTACATCCAGCATTCATTTACATGCTTACTCATGCGTAGCAATTAAAACATACAGGAAAAATATCTGATAAAAAGTTCTAGCAGTCCATGGTGGCTTACCTGTCCAAAGTCAGCACATGCCTCAAAGCAGAAACTTCCAGAAACAGCAGCTGCCTGCAGCGACCTCTGCACCACCTCCTTCACTCCAGCACTTCATCCTTCTCCTGGGCTGCCTCTGTGGTAAACAAACAGGCAGGGGCTTCATTCCCAGCTGAAAAGCTCAAGTAAACTTCCCTTCAACACATTTCCTCAGAGACTGTGAAATTCTTGTATTTCTGGGTCAGATATGTGTGACTTCTAGTACAAGTTACTTTAAACACAAGAACAGCAAAGGGAAACAAAGGATGAATCAGTATATCCAGGATGAAATTAAAGCTCAGCAAATGCTTCCCAAATTCCATTAGGGATTATTTTCTGAACATTTTTCTTTCTTAGGAGAAAATATAAACTCTTACCTTTGACACAACAGGTCCATCTCATAGCTCCAGCACAGCCTCAGCATCTACTGATGTCCCCCAGTGCTCCTCCTTTGACCTCCCATACAGCCCCAGGTACTGGAGCTCATCTTTAACCCAGGATGAGGTGGTTTGGGTTGTTTTTGAACATTTCCACAAAGAGCTGTTTGATCTGAAGTGCTGCCTTCAGGAAACAGAGCTGCTCTCGTCCTCCTCTTAAGAACTTTTGACCACTTTTTGCTGCAGGATCTTTTCCCACATCCTTGTCTCCATGACCAGGCTTCAAAGGACACCGTGCTCTTCCCTTTGACAACCCTCACCAGCTCTACACCTCCTGGCTTGGGATAGGTCTGTACAGCTTTTCTGCACGATATATTTCCATTCATTCCTCACATATAGTTTGTGTCTCAGCTGATCACACAGGCAGCATGGATTGGCCTCTCCAGGATGCTTCGGATCAATTTTCTTTTCGCATGAAGCATAAATTATTCATAACACCAGGCACTCAAACCCGACTTGCTTCCAAAGTTTCATGCAGTTTACAAAAAATCTAAATGGACTAATAACTCCAAAAGATCGGTGAGTGTGAGCTGTGTAAATTCCAGGTGGGAGGGAAACTCCTGAGACAAAGGAGTTGTAATGAAAAGCATCTTTTTCATTTATGGGCCAGTAACAGCTCTTTTGTGTCTAAGGCCTCAGAATCATTTAGTATCGCTGTGGCTTTGCATATTCACCAATAAAATGGTCCTGTTACTCTTCTCAGAGAGATGTTACAGGGGGGTTATAAGCAAAGTGAAGAAATTAAAAGGTTTTTGCCCAGGTGCAATGTGCTCCTCATATCTCGCTTACCTGAGATGTGCATCCCGCAGTTCCTTCACTCAGCAGTGCCTGTGGAGCATGGCAGGCTGCACACTCTTCCCTAAGGGTGAGCAAAGCAGCAGCTTACAGATCACAGAGTGACACAATCATCAGGGCTGGAAAAACTCTCTAAGACCATCAAATCCAGCCGTTAATGTAACGCTGCCAAGGCCACCACAAACCATGTCCCCAAGTGCCACAGCCCATAGCTTTTGCTCAAGGCCGGGTTGACTGGAGCTTGGAACAGCCTGGTCAAGTAACAGGTGTCCCTGCCCACAGTAGGGAGTGGAATGAGATGAGTTTAAGGTCCCTTCCAACCTGAAACCACTCTGTGATCCTATGATTCTACCAGCGAACAAAATTGCAAATCACTCAGAGGAGAGCTACAGCATTGCAAAATTGAAGCAAGCCTATGACATCCTGGGGCTGATAACTCCTTCACATGTGTTTTAGGTCCTCTGACTGCAACAGTGACTCCTGCTTTACCTCTCCATCACCACGGGGGCAACAGTACTCACATGGAGACCAAAACCAGGCACTGGAAACAGTTATTGCAACTGCTTAGGCATGCAAATATATGTTTAAACACTCACACGTGTGTTTATATATCTATATACACAAAGGCACACACATATATACAGAATCATGGAATCACAGAACAGGTTGGGGTGGAAAGGACACTAAAACTCATCTCATTCCAGCCTCCTGCCACGGGCTGGGACACCTTCCACTATCCCAGGTTGCTCCAAGCCCCATCCAACCTGGCCTGGAACAGTTCCAGGGATGGGGCAGCCCCAGTTTCTCAGGGCAACCTGTGCCAGGGCCTCACCACCTTCTGAGCAACAAATTTCTTCTTAATCTCTGATCTAAACCTGACCTCCGTGCTAAAGCCATTCCTCTTTGTCCTACTGAGAACAGGACAGTCTACATAAAAAACCTTAAAGCCCTGTTTTCACATAAAAGGGAACACAGTGTTCAGCACCACACCCGGTGCGAAGCCCCAGCCCCGACTCCCCCAGTGTCCCCCCGATGGCAGCGGGGCCGTGGCCGCCCGGCAGCTCCGCTTTCAGCCCGACAGCTGCGGATCCCAGGTGGTCTGACATTCGAGAGAGGGGCTGCGGGGGAGACTGGAGGTGTTTTAGGGGAGAAGGAGGCTGCGAATAACACCGAGCCCTCATCCAGATGGAATCGTTCACGGAACAACCTGGGATACTCTATTACTGTCCATATGCCTCCCAGGTCTCCAAAGGCCACACTCCATTGATTTACTAGAAATCTGCTTCTTTTCCCCCAGCATTGGTTCTTTCCCAAACAGGGCATAATGTGGGATTTACTACCATCTGAAATGCTCCTTTTTAAAAATCAGTTCTTCGCATAAGCTAGGCTTCAGAAATGCTCCAATAAACACCAGATTAGAGAGCATTTCGGGACGGGAGCCCCCTCTTTATGTAGCCTTTAAACAAATTTCTTCCTGCCACAATGAGTGATAAAACGTTTTATAGGGCATTTCTATGATAAGTAAATGGCTGAAGGCATGGCACTGGTAGAATTAAAGCCACCAGATAGAACTCTGCTAACAGTCTGCCTTACACTTATTTCTTCCTTTGCATATAAGCCTGGAAGAATTATTTTATTGTTTTAGCACTGCAAACAGTTGTTATTAGTGTATCTTATTTATAGTCAGTTCTTTGAGGCACTATAGTAATATAGAAAAATATCAGTTATTTCATCACACTGGTGAATTTAATGAACCTGAAGGTGTGTGTTATTTTAGCACTTGCTGCAGCTCCTGTGAAAACCCAGTGGTGCTAAAATCTGTAAACCTGTCACTGCTTAAGTAATAACCTTGTTAAAAGCATCTTCATTTAACTTATTCCAGCTTTTGCAGAATGCAGGTTTTATTTTATCAGTGCAGGGAATAGGTGTTTCCAACCAAACCACTTATTGTAAATATAGTTAATTGTAGTTCATTAATTTATTCTCAGTGTTATTGCTTTTATTTTAACACTTAGTTTAAATTAAGCATTGTCTAGAATTGAGTTCCCATTTTCGATTTTTTTTAAACAAACTCTTAATTTATATAAAATATCTTTGGTTAGAACAGTAAATTTTATTCTGCAATATGGAAAATGCTCTTTGCATTCATTAATATCCCTTTATGCTGCAAGAAATGAGCTTTCTTCCTTAACAGCAGACAGGAAAACAAAATGAGATTCTTTTTTTAATCTTACCACTGTGAAATTGGGCTTCTTCCTTTCATTTAAAAATATAGAGAAAATGAAATATTGATAGCATGTGATCCAAATTATCAATTGATCCCTGCAAATGTACATCTACAATTATTGAAATCCTGGCAATAAAAGAATGGGAACTCCCTGCTATTTAGCACCATTCAGCAGAAAGAGAAGTGTAATTTGCACCATCACTTTTTTTATAGCACCAGTGATACTTCCTACATTATTACACCATGGAGTTGTTTGTGACAAATGATAAAAGTATCAGGTTCCCAGTAAATTATTACAAGGTGGGCAATTATCCACCCATTAATACTTTTTGAGACCTGCTATGCTCCCTGGTGCTCCCTGGCAGACATATCCCAGGGATACAGACCTCAAAACTGATGCTGGATGCCAATAAGGACCCGAGGTCCTGATAGCAGAGAGGCTACGATAGAATCCCAAATACGTTGGCTGCTTTGAAGGAATCATCAGAATCATTATTATTCTATCAGCTATCCAGGATGCTTCCATTAGATTGTCATTTATTTTTTCCCCCCATAATTTAGCTCTCCTTCTCCGTGTGTTTCTGTTTCAGTGTTTATTGATCCATGCTTCAGAGTAGGGCTGTGACTAATTTAAGTCAGGGCATCATCATCCAAGAGAGTGTAACATCACCAAGCAGGCACAGAGCTGACCTGGGTTATTTCATCGCTCCTCATCACAACTTTCTGCCCTAATCAGTCTTGATCTTACTTTGCAAACAAGTTGAAAATGTAATTAACTTCATCCTTTCTTCCTGTTTTGGGGCCGGAACCCCTCAGGGGGGTGGCAGTGCAGTGCAGACCCCTGGGTGGGTCCTACCCAGCAAGCAAGAGGGATGCTGTAGGAATTACTCCTTGCCTGGATGTTAGAAGCAAGGGTGGGTGAGAATGGTCAGCAGGCAGTTCCTGAGGTGGGAATGAAGAATGCAAATGGGGCTGAAGGCATCAGCATCCCCCAATGCCTTTATGAGCATCTCAAAGCCAAGGTGGGAGCACCCAGCTCTGGTCTCCAGGATGGGAACACCCAGATCTGCTCTGATGCTACCCAAAGAAACGAGGGGTAGGAGGAGGAAACACACACTGCCTACGTGCTGTGTCTACAGCAGGGTCATTCCACCAAAAATTAGGTCTTGTCTCAAACCAGAAGAGTGTCAGTGTGCCCCAGGAGCTACAGACAGAGGAGGAAGAGGAGGGAAGCCAAGCTGCCTGTGCCTGACCACGGTACCAGGATTTAGGGCAGAAGTTAGGATGCTTCAAGTCCCAACAGCTGCACTGTGTCTGCAGGAGCTGAGAAACCAGACCAAGCAATTGAAAAGGAATCCAGTTGTTTAAGCTTAGGCTGGGATTGTGTTTGTATTTGTTTTGCTTGTAACCTTTCGTTTCCAGCCTTCCAGCTAAAAGCCTGACCTTACGTCTTGCTTAATAAACCTTTCAAAAAAGCTTTGTTTCATCATCCAGCCTGGCCTGTGCTGCAGGGAAGATCGATGGGAGGGAATGGGTGAAGCTGTGGAGGTGCAGAGGCACATCCCAAGGGTGCAGGGTGGGAAGCTGGGGTGTGTCCTGGCCTGAAATGCTGTTCCACAGAGCCACGAGCACTCCTGTTAAGGGTTAGATAGTCAGGAGAGATCGTCTTGCTAAAGCATCTGACAGCTACTCCTCAGAATGCACTCAGTGGAAAGAATACAGATATCTGGAAGTGTGCATAAAGGGATCTAGCTGATAATGATCAAATGCAATTTAGACATAAAAGCAAATCTGCAAATGCAGGGATTATTTTTGGAACCTGGAGCCCTCAGAGCTTCCCTGCTGCAGAGCCAGGGGTCCATGAGCCTGGTTTGGTGTGGGTCAGCATCACGCTTCTCTGGAGCTCCCACCAAACTCTTCTCATTCCTCCCTGAAACTGCATCACAAGCTCCTTCCTGTCCTGGGCTCAGCTGTCAGTTGTAGAAGAAATTTTGAGCCTTTTCTTCTCCAGCACAAAAAAATTTTCCCTTTTCAAACATCTGGCCTGTCTCCAGGAGCCCAGCTCTTTCTCCTGACACCCTGTGCTGCCACAATCCACAGAGAGAAAAGAAAAGACGAACCCAACATTCACAAGATAACCCCAAATTTGATGATCAGGTGCTGAATTCAGCAGTGGGAGGGAGGAAAAAGGCAATACCAACATCACCATTCCTTCGGACTCTGCAGCAGAGGGAAGCCCAACAGCAAAGCAGAGAAAGGAGAGCCTCCTTTCTGACAACCAGCATAACCCAGCCCAGCAATGGGTTTTATACCCATTTACACTGTATTGACTCTCTCTTTATAGCTACAGCTAGAGTATTTATCCCCAGTGCTGAGACACAAAATAATTCCAGATAGGATTTCACATCAATGATCTGTTCTTTTCATAATCTAAAGCCAGCACAACATAGTTCTGTACCCATTGCTAGTACCAAACAGGAGTGAAGTCAATATTATGTTTATGGCTGTAGTGCTAAAAAGGTAAGATTAAATTTAAAATTATGGAGCAGAAAATTTGAATTTAAGAAGATTTTTTGTTAAGCCAGCATACATTTATCCCTCACACTGACACAATGGTAATAGCAATTTGACCCACATAACTTTTTTTGTTTCTTAAGTTATACTATTACAGGCCAATTACACATTCTTTAAAGAAATGTTATTAATTATTGAAACATTAAAAAGCTGAAGTCATTGTTTTTGTGCACTTAGCATATCTTTTAAGACAGATTATAGGGAGAGAATCTTTTGGTAGATAGTCTTAAAATATTCACCAGTGCTAGAGCAATTTAATGAAATTCACATTTATTTCAAGGATTTTTTTAATTAAATCTATTGGTTGTTGGTATCCGTAAACCCTTAAGAATAAACACCTGCAGTGTTTTATTATGTAAAAAGGTAGTTTAATTGCATCATATTTATCACAGACAAATCAAGCCCTATTCAGAAGATAATAATGACACAGTAATTGGACCAGTAATTGGTTCAGGATGATTCAATATTGTACTAATAATCATAAATACAACTGTCTCCTGCTTTGGTACAAGGCTGACACTATATTATAGATTGGATTTGGTGCATTAAATATCCATGAACTAGGTCCAGTAGTGTCCAGGTCTTTAGTTCAACTGCCTTAGTAAATAGCAGGTATCTAATAATGCATCCTACGTGAGCAATCATTGTTTCCTGGAGGAAAACCCAGGGAACAGTGCTCCTTTCTGCATCTGGGAATGGCTGGAAGAGGCATCCTGACAGCAATGCTTCCTCTGGCTCCTTGTGTTAAGCGTTGCCATTTGCCTCAGAGATGTTTCCTCTCCAAGTAAACCTGGTCATGCTCAGAGCCAGTTGTAAAGTAGATCTGTGTGATTAAAATCTTGCTCTTCTTTGGTTTTTCGCTTATTTGTTTGCATTCCTGGCAACAGGAGAAAAGGCACACTCCAAAGAGGCACAATTTTCCAAAAATGATCAGCATCTGCTCCCAAACAGTCCAAGGAGAAACAGGAGGATGGGCAAAGTAACCCAAAACTGGGCACCCCAAACTCCACAGCAGGAGTAGTTTGTCCCCAGTGGGTGGTGGACATCTGGGGATGGCCACTGATGAGCCCCCGTGGGCCACCAGACCCCAGCAAACCCCTGGAATCCCCTGAGCTTATTTCTCCATAGAAATCAGTACTGCTGTTCCTTGCTTTAACTCTACCATTTTCCTTCATTTCCTGTACTTTCCCTGTCTGATCCAGAGCACCACCATCCAAAGTGAGGGGTTTTCCTTGCTCCCTGCTGCCTGGCTGGCACCACGGGGGTCTTACTGCAGCATATTGGCAAGCCACGCTTGCTATTTCAAATGGGAATGGTTTTCTCTTATAAAACCTAGGATTTTTTTTTTTTGTTTAGGAAAACACCTATTGAAAACAACAATGATAAAAAGGCCTTTTTTGGTTCCTTACTCTCACTGAATGTGACATGCGACACTTAGGTCAGAGCTTCCCAAACACAGGTAGTCCAAAATAAAAATACTTATTAAAAAAGTGCTATATTCATATTTCAGCAGTTAAAAAGAGATGTTAGCATTTCAAAGACTCCACAACTTCATTGGGTTTCACCTGGAGCTTTCACCACAATTTTCCAGACTGTCCTGATATGATTTGAGCACCTGCTTAGTTTCGTGTTATCATGATTTCCTTATCGTGTTAATTAAAGCGTTATTTATGGTATGACATAAATTGGCATAGTGGTATCCAGCTTTAATCTGCTTTCTGTTGCTCTGCATAAGAATATAGAATTTTTAAGAATATGAAAATACAGAAATTTAGAAAATATTGGATTTTAAATTTATTTCCTGTCTTGAGGAGTGGGGGGATCGGAAATCTATTGAAGCAAACACCGGGGCCTGATGGCAAAGGGCGGCTGGTAGGAGGTGCCAGCCCTGTGGCCAATTGCTTGTTTATTGAGGGTTGATACAGTGAAACACGGAGCACAAACCCACTGCCGTGGCATTTAATGATAGCTGTGCAAATCGGCCCCGTCACCGCTGCATTCAGCACGCGCTCGCGGACCCGCGGCACGGCTCCCTCGCCAGTGCCGGGGCCTTTCAGAGGGAGCCAAAAGGGAGTGGAGCCTCATTATCCCCAAAACAATGATCCTTATTCACCAGACACAGAAACTTGCTTTTCATGGGCACGTTGTTCGGCGCGGAGCTGGAATGGAGATAACACAGCCCCTTCATCACCAGGACAAAAGCTCAGGATCCATGCTCCTGGCTAGGAAGGATGCCCTCAGCAGCCTACACCGTTGGATTTGTTAGGATTTACCTCTTTTCCTTTCTGCTCTGCCCTGGAGGGAGGAGCAGCCAGGCCCAGGTACCAGACCAAGGTGGACAGCACAATGCTGACACCTGATTCCACTTCTCCTTGATGCAACCTCCCACTGGCTGACACCTCCACCCCAAAACACAGCACCTGGAGGGAAGAAGGGATGTGAGGAATGCAGGCAGAAGAGACAACTCAACTTGCAGGAGGTCCTTAGGGATGCCTTTGAAGACACTACAGCAGAGCAGCCCTGGCATGGGCACCAAGACGGAAACCAATCTGTACAAATGGAATTCCATGGCAGAATGGCACCAGGGGACCAGTTCCCTCTTAATGGAGTCAAAGGGATGAAGCCCAAGCACATCAGTAAGGTGGCAACCAGGGGAAGGCATACAATACCAAACCATCCCTTTCAATTTTTTTTTCCCGTGGTGCTCCATCCCCAAGCCAATTTTTTTCCCTTTTGCCTGAGTCTCTCTTACCTTAGCCTTGTGCAGGGAGGAGGGAAAGGTGAGAAGACAGGAGAGCTATCGCTGTGCACAGCCAGGCAGGCAGGCAGCAGAGGTAGATGAACAGAATGTGTTGAAAGCATCATGATCCAGCGCCAGGAAATAACAGTTAGCATATCCCTGAATGACATTTACAGGAAACCTATGTTTCCTTTTCAGGGCCATAAGCTTCAACAAACTGGTGTGTTCAGTCAGCCCTTCCCCATGTACAGTATGGATGCCACAATTTTCTCAGCATATGCTCAGCTGCGTCCTTCTGATGGCATCCATGTTGGCGCCTTTCCATCTATAGGCATGGAGGGATGTCTTCATCTTCTGCAGGAGTCTGGGGCTACTGCCAAAGGCAGGGATCCAAGCACCGCAGGCAAGGAAAGTGGATCATTTTGGTTCCTGAATAAGGATTAGGCTTTGCAACACCTGAGCAGTGAAAATCCTGCAGAGCCTTGGTGGCCGGAGCCAGGAAACGCTGCGGTTCTGCGTAATATTGCTGAGCCGAGCCCTATTTAACCAAGGTGAATGTTTGCTGAAGAGCAAATTAGAGGAAATTTAGGAAACAAATGGCAAATAGGCAGCCACATGTAATGTCCGTATAAAGGCTTCGATGGGTTTGGCTCTGCTGTTTTCTCAACGTGTAATAGATAACACCTTCATTATCTTAACTCTCTTCCAGCCCTCACCTAAGGAAAAACCACACAGCCTTCACTCCAAGAACTCCTTTTCTTATGTGAGGCAGAGATCCCTTTGATCTTTTGTTATATATGCTGAGGAGCCCAGTCATACACCATCCTAAGCACCAACTCTAGTCAAATCCCTTTATTATTTACTTCTTTATTTTTAATCACAAACAGGGGGGGAAAAAAAATCCTTCTATTTTCTCCCTGAAGCTTATCCATTTCTTGTTTTTTCAGAGTATGGGCCAAAATGTACTTTTCTGACTGGAGAAAGGAGGATTTCACTGAAGTAAACAGGATACCCAGAATTAAGGGCAGGATTTTGTCTACACACTGTTTTATCCAATCTACATTTATCGTCTCTAATACACTTAGGAGAGAAGAAGGGAATTTATTTGGATATTAAATAGCCCTGGAAATCATTCTCAACAAGGAATAAAACATTCCCTTTACATAAAATCACATTATAGAAAAAGTGTTCAAGTTAATTTAAGGGGAAAATTTAGAAAACAAAAGCCAAGTCACGGCCACACACACACACAAACTCTCCTCGCTCCTGCTTGGAAGAGAACTGAAATATTTCCTCTCCTCCTCTCTGGCCAGCTCATTTTACAGAAATGAGAAGGTAACCTTATCGATCAGCAGTACATAAAAGCCAGGCATACACAAAGCAAGGAGAGGTGGGTGATATAGATGAGAATTAAAAGTGTTTTTATGGCTCTGCACCTGATCAGGGAAAATCTTTTCAGCTCAAACACATGAAAGTTGTCTCCTACTCTAAAGCCATTTTTCACCTCTTTCTTCAAACATGTGCTTTGCCCAAAGAAATGATGACAACACATGGCTAATTAACAACAAAGAATAATTGAACTATGGCTCTAACTATCTACCTTTAAATCAAAGGAAGAAGGCAACCAATACTAAAATTTAATCTGTCCTCTGGGGCTGGAGACAGCTTACAGGTTCAAGTCAGATAGCAAATGTAGCTAAATAGCAGTCAGAAAAGATCATGTGACTGGGGGCTAAAAACTAATTAATCTCCATAAAGCTGTAAGTGAGGTAGGTAAGATGACTTGAAATCTGATTACATTATTGCATTTAAGGAGAGAAAATGCAGCATGTATTTTTCATGTTGATTTTAACCACCTGAGCCCTTAATGACATTTTGTACCTTGAAAGAAAACTCATATTTCATTTCTATTTTAAAAGACTTACAAAGATGCTATTGTCATCTGCACAGAATTTACAAATTTAGCCTAAATAATGCTGCTATGAATCACAGGGAGTGCATTTCTAAACTTTTTTTTCTGGTGTCAACCAGAAGATTCCATGTAACTATGGGAAGCCATAAAGCCAATCATTTAACAAAAGCTGAAATAAATCTAAGGGAAAGAATAATTTTACTATGTGCTCAAATAGAGGAGAAAAAAAAGACCCTGCATTCTAACTGACTGCTGAGGATGCACGTGCATTGCTCCACTGATTTGTAAACAATCTCCAACGCTAAATTTTGAATTAGTGGGAACACAGCGTTGATTATGATTTCTATTATTTATAAATTGCTACACAGGAAAAAAAAGCAAACAAGAAAAACCCAAGCAAACAAAGAATTCTAGGTGGGTGGGAGACCTCAATTCAATGAATTTAGTCAAATTATGCATGGAATTGACACACTTAAACGTAATATTTTTAATTGTGTAGGACAGATGTTAGAATATAGGATAGGACAAGGGGAAATGGCCTCAAGTTTCTCCAGAGGAGGTTCAGGTTGGATATTAGGAAAAATTTCTTCATGGAAAGGGGATTTAAGCATTGGAACGGGCTGCCCAGGGCAGTGGAGTCACCAGCCCTGGAAGTGTTCAAAGCATGAGTAGATGTGGCACTTTGTGACGTGGCTTAGTGGGCACGGGGGTGTTTGGTCGAAGGGTCGAAAACTCGATCTTGGAGGTTTTTTGCAACCTTAATGATTCTATGAACAGAAAGGAAGGGAGAGGGAACAGAAAACTGCAACCACGTACCAAGCTGAAACCAACCCTGAAGTTAATTTTGGAGGTTTTAGTCATGGCTATGGACCGCTGTGCATAATCTCTGCTTCTTGTGCTGCAGCATCCGTGTTAATATTACAGACTGGAACACACCGCAGACACACACAAAAAAATTAAAACAAACCTAAAAGCAGAGGTGTTATCAGACTCAATTACATGTTTTGAGATTCAGCACCAGCAGTACCTGACAGCCTGTGCTGGGGGCTGAGACAGGGATAGTTTTATGTGATAAAAACCTGTACTTTTAAAATGTTCGTAAAATACTTGATATACACTGCTGAACAAGTATATAGTGGCAATAAATAAACAGCATTTAACTTAACAAGCACACGTTTATAGGTACAATAATGGCATTTGCACTTCTGCAACACCTTTGATCCCAGAATTTCCGAGTCCTTTGCAAGGATTAATTAATTAAGCTTCAACACGCCCCTGCACCAGGTGTCATTAAAATACTTTTTATGGCCTACAAATTCTACAAAAGACATGCTTGTATTTCATGTCTTATTGTGCCTCCTACCCAAAGCAATTACTTTTCTCCTCACTTGGCTGTGTGGTGGATGGGAAATGATGGAGGGGTCCTCTTGCCCCACTGGGCTGGGAGATTCCCTGGCAACTCTGAGTCTCTTCTTGATGGTCAGGAAATTTAGGAAGTTCATGCCTGTGTGAATTTGAGGAGTTCATGCCATGCACCCTTCCCTCAAGCAGCTTTGCCTGTCTTGTTCCTAAAGCCTCAGATTTTCCTTCCCCTCCTCCTATGTTGCTCTTTGCTATGACTGATCTCCCTGAAATGCTCAAGGATTTTGCAATTTTGCTATTTAGAGTTAGGAAGACTTTTTTCCCACATGGTGAAACTGCCATGTGGCTGTAAAGTGCCCCCACACCCCCCCTTCCCCTGCTTTTTCTCTCAGGAACCAAATCATTGCACTTCTTACATCTTCATTCCCGGTTTTGCCAGAACCCAACATGAATTGCAGCTCAAACCCTACTTGCGAGTGATTTAAGGTAGAGCAACTTGGCAGTAAAACTTGCAGGGTGAGAGCGTGTGTTTGTAAAGTCTGGCACAGATGGATGCACCTCCTTGCATGAACCCTTAGCCTCCATGGGAAAAGACAGAACATGGGAATCAGCTCCCAAACATCATCCTCTGCTTATCACGCTTATCTGGAGCTGGCAGTGCATCCTTTCCTGGACTGTGATTAGTGAAAAACTCCCACACAGAGCAAAGTTTGGCTCTATAACTTATTAGACTTAGGAGAAGTCACACAGGCAGCTGAATTAAAGATTTTATTGCTGTGGGGCTCTTCCTAACACTTCTTTCTCTTTCCTCCTGCTTCCAGGTACCTAATGAGATCACAGTGCTTCTAGGGTGTTGATTCAAAAGTCTTCTCTACCTTTTCTACTATTTACAGAAACAGGTTGTTTCTACTGGCCAGCAGACAAATTTGACCAATGAGTTCAGTTACTGAACATGCACATCACCTCCTAAAAACACACCTGATGATATTTTAATGTCACTTATATCAGCCAACCTTAGGCTGATCGTCTCTTGACCTATGTATATTTTATCCTGGAAATAAAACACATAGAAGGAGCTTATAAAAAATACAGAGACCGACTTTTTTTTAGGAGGAAATTCTTGACTAGAAGATATAAGAACAAATCGCTCAAATTCCTCAAAGCACCAGGAGAAGGATTTCCTTGAGAGCCACCAGCGACATTAATTCTGGTGGCAAAATAGCCCTCCCAGAGGGACAGGTCTGTGGGCTGTGGCCATAGGTGGTTTGGTGATGCACATACACAGCTATCCAGGACACTTTTACCATCCCACTGGTAAATCATAGGCTCTCACCGAGCACTTACCTCCTGACATTTCCTGACCTATACAATTATTCTTCTTGGTGGTGGGCACAGTCTGAGAATTCCCTTTACCTGAACTATGTTTTCTCTGCTGTAGGAATGGCAGTCCTGTGCTACCCTCCAGACATCGAGCACAGACCACGACACCACTCCTTCTTTTAGCAGATGTGCTGTCTGTCAGGAGCTGCAGCTCTCCCTTAGACTCAGCATTTCGTCTCTCACTGTGCTTGCTTATTCAGGCCGTAAAGAACGACTGTCTGACCAGTGGACAGACATAGCTCAAAGCATGGGTTTGTTTGGCTTTTCTATAGCCCTGTGCCATAATGTTTTGTCACGCGAGGTCTCGTGCCAGCTACTTTTGAGAAAAGCCCTGCTGACCAGCATCGAGCAGAGCCTGTTCCTTAAAAAAGGTACTTTGTGCATTCCTTTTTTGAGGAAATTAGTTTGTTCCTTCCACAGTAGAATAGGAGTGAATCTCTAGGCCAGATTTCAGATTCCTGACAATTCTCCACCTACTCAACAACAGAATGAGCGTGCTCCCAACACAGTTCGAGGACGTTGCAACTTCCATGTGCCTACAGAGAGTAAGAAAGGCAGGACTTCCCACAAGAGTGTGTTTTCCTTAAGAGAAGAGAATCCTTTAAAAATAAACCATGATATTACCTTTTTCAGGTCACTTAGGTAATGTAGCTGAGTCCAGCTGGGCTGAGGAAGTATTTGTACCATACGGACGTTGATACCACAGCTCAGTGTGCTTAAATATTTAATTCCACTAAGGTAATGAGCAACCAAAATACCTTGGCCTAATTTAGGTTGCATCTGGAAACATGTCATTTGAGATGCCAAGAGGTAGCTTTCTAATTCCTTGCTTCTCTCTTCTCATAAATCTACAATTTGTACTCCCAAGTTTAAAGTGTGTAAAAATTCAACTTCTTTTTGGATAGAAAGACAACGTTGTGATCCAAGGGTTGGCTCTTGGTGTGAACAGTCCTTGGTTTTATATACTGGAGGCAAAATATTAGATACAAATCTATCTGAAGGCTCTTTAATAAGAAAGATGGCAAGTAAATTCTGGTTTAATATAAAAGCCAATTCAACTATTAATCATGATTGCAGATAATTCCTAATGTGGCATGATATCATTTAATTTCCAGAAACCAGAGGAAGTGACAGCATGCATTTTCTTCAACTCACGTAATGATATCATGCAAAGAAGTCCTTTCTAACCATTTCTGTGCACAGGTCATAAATTACCAATCAGACACATAGATCCCCCTTTAATATTTTAAAGTCTCATTTTTGTGTGTTCTTTTCTCTTGTTCATGCTTTGTCTTAACAAATACACTTGGCCATAATGAAAATAAACTTGCTGAAGTCTCTGTGGCCTGAGACAAGCTATAACACATTTCTGCACCACGGGGTGGGCTCATGGGATGCCTACTGAGAAAATGCATCCCCTCTGCGCATGCCCAGACTATTAAAATGAATTGACATGTTAATGCTGACAGGAAAAGAGCACAAGAGAGCTTGCTAAATTACTGCTCAGTCAGGCACTAGGAATTCCTGAGTGGCTAACTCCTGAGCAAAACCTGCAGCAAGGAGACAAGGAGAAGAAAAAAAAAAAAGAGAGGAAGAAAGGAGAAGGGGAGAAAAAAGAAGGGGAGAAAAATAAAGTGGGAGGAAAAAAAGAAACTTTATTGTCAAATGCAACAAAACAAACAAACACTAAGGGTTTGTCATGTTAGTAATGCACCTACTCATAAATCATATGGATTTTAATCATACCTGCCACCTCAGCCTGCTTCTCCCCTGAGAAATTGTTTTCTTTTTGCTCCCTCCTTCACTCGCTTTCAATTATCTGGAAGCTGTTTCTCCTGTTTATTTATTTATCTAAAGTTCACATACAGTATGCATGCACAAATTTCCTCTGGGGGCCTGAGCCCAGGCAGATCATACAGGGATGCGGTGGAGCGTGGCAGCTAAACATCTCAGATGAATGTACTCAGCCTCCGAAAACCTGCTTTGGACCACGGTGACAAGAGGAGGGGAGGACAGAAAGTAATTAGTGTGTGTACAATGATGGATTATGGCTTAATATTCAGGCATTTCACCTTTGCACTGTTATAGGTAGGCCCACAAGATGACAAACGAAGTCTGCATTCTTGCCAGTGAGGGAAAAAATAGAAGGAAAGGGGGGAAAGAAAAGCCCCACGGGATTGTCACTCCTTTAGCCATGTCCTCTGTTCAGTGAATAAATTGCCTTGGTTTTTTTAGTTACCTTTCAGACCTTTTACAGTTTGGAAAATGCAAGATATGTGCACATATGGATCCATGAGAAACCTGAGGGGCAGCTGCTCAGTGAATTTCTGACAAGCTGGCACAATATTGTTTTTATGTCTCACAGCTTCTATATGTAACTTTAGTACTACAGAGCAACTCTTTCAAATTTTAAGGAGAGAGTGAACTGCCAGTGACCTTTTCTCAGCTCTGGGAGGTGAGTGTACAGCACAGATCCATCATGAGAGGAAGAGCTTATAGACAACTTTAGGAAAAACAAAAAAAATCCCCACATCATTTTGCAACCCAGGTTGAAGGAAAAATAGATGAGGAGAGTTCAATAAGGAGTTACAACTACAGGTTAAATAGAGTTTTAACTCCAAAAATGAGTTTAGAGTCTAACTGAAGCTCTGTATGTGTATTAGGACTATGGCAGCTTTTTCAGGAATGTTTGAAACTATAGTTGCTATGCAAGGTATTGCTCAATTAAAGGAACATCTAGACAGCTCTCCTATTTGGAACACTTACAGAAATTAAATGGATCACATGCAGTTTGACATTTTGCAAAATAAAAGAATAATTGGGGCACCTTATTGTTTTTGCCTTTTTAAGAGAAGAATCAAGCTCACACCATGAAGCTCAGCTGGAACCAGGATCTGGAATCTGGGTCTAGATTTCTTCCCCCCACTGCTTTCTCAGAAAACCACTGATGCTCCAGTAAACTCTTGCAACACCTCACACTTCCCACTGGATATTTACTACACCTCTAGCCTGATATTTTGAAGTAGTCAGAACTTATTTAGTCAAATTCCTATGAGGGGAGGCAGTTCCCTGCTATGTCATATTCTGCAGCTCAGTATTTCCCTCTGAAGGCCATGACCTGGTTATGAGACAAGTCCTGTGCTTCATGTCCTTTGAAGAAAGACTTTTTGGAGGAATTCAGCTACCTGCCAAGGTGAGGTGTGGGGTGAGAGTGGGTTTCTCAGAGCCCCCACCCTCCACTGCAATGCCAAGGAGCTCACAGACTTTCACACGTTTTTTGTTCCTGTGCAAACTCTGAGAAAAACTGAAAAACTTGAGATCAAGGGGTTTCTGGTGTCCTGTGCTACTTCAGCCCTCTCACATTAATCAAGTTCATGCTGTGGTCAGAGCAGATTGTTCACCAACTGGGGAGCCACAAACACTTATGTATGTGCCATCTTTTAAACATTTCAACAGCCCCGTTAAATGTTGTCACATAAGATAAAAATTAACCGTGAAGACACACTTTTTCTCACATTCACTACAGCTAAGCCTGAAACCAAATCCCAGATGTTCCCAACAAAAGCCATCCTGAATCACTACTTTCCAGAAAAGTGTTTTAAAGAAATCCGAGGAGGTGTCCCTTGTCCTGATTTCATGGACACTGCCAGAGGCTGCAGTGGCATTGAGGGACCTTCAGTCCAACCCACCCACATTTAGTCCAACTCAGGACAGCCACTGACATATGTCTATACAAGAAAAGACTTTGGGGTAACCTAATTGTGGCCTTCCAGTACCTGAAAGGGACCTACAGGAAAGATGGACACTGTTTACAAGGGCCTGGAATGATAGGACAGGGAGGAAAAAAAATCAAACTGAAAGAGAGAAGGTTTAGGTTAGAGATTAGGAAGGAATTCTTCCCTGTGAGGATGGGCAGGCCCTGGCACAGGTTCGCAGAGAAGCTGTGGCTGCCCCGGATCCCTGGAAGTGTCCAAGGCCAGGTTGGACGGGGCTTGGAGCAGCCTGGGACAGTGGGAGGTGTCCCTGTCCAGTGGTGGGGGTGGAACTGGATGAGCAAAGAGTCTGTTTTCCTCTCTCTCTGAATCACCTGAGCCAGAACATATCACAGGTGGCTTCCTGTGACCACAACGTGGCTTTGAAATGCCACAAGCACTTTCTGCCTGTGGCTTCTCCCGCCTGAAGATCAAAGCCCTGAATGTGCACAGTTCACCCAGAAATGCCATCTTCCTTGCTATAAACGACATATTGCACATTTGGTACAACCTTCATTTCATTGTGCATTTTTGGTTGCAATCTCAGATATCAAAGAAAGCCAAACTGACAAAAGCCAGCTTGTAAACCCAGCCAAGTGGAGTTTTCCATGGTTCACAGAAATCACCCACAATCGACTTAATTTAAATCTCTGAGTGCATAAAAGGCTGCAGGTTGTCAGAGTGAGACAGAAGCATAGCACCATGGAACTGCTTAAGTTGGAAAAGATCTTTAAGATCACTGAGTCCATCCATTCCCCAGCACTGCCAAGGCCACCACTAAACTATGTCCCCAAGTGCCACATCAACACAGCTTTTAGATCCCTCTTGGAATGGGACTTCACCACTGCCCTGGGCAGCCTATTCCAGTGTTTGACCACCTTTACACTAAAGAAGTTTTCCCTAATATCCACCTAAATCTCCCTTGGCACAACTTGAGGACATTTCCTCTTCTGTTCCCATCGGTTGCAGTGAATCCTCCAGGTCTGGTGTTCCCCTGCAGGGATGGAGAGTAGGTCTGAAGGATTTATTTCAGCACAGTAATCACCCACAAACGAACACCCAGAATTAATTGGGACTTAGCTCCACAGATGTTTCTTCAATCTCTTTTTTTATTTTGCTATAAGCTCTTCTAGCAGCTCCCAACATCACCATTTTTGACTGTTTTGTCTTCACGAATCTACAAGGGGTTGTAAGTTATCAGTCACTCAGTCAACCAAATTTTTGCAAAAGAAGCATCTCTAGCAACTAGTCCAGGTATCACCAGCAATAAAATTATGCAGCATGGGACTTTTATGAGTTACATGGACTTAGATACAGTTAGAGGACATCACCCTCAATTTTGTGTTACTCCAATGTCAGGAATTAATGCCAGAGTTTTGACAGACCCTAAATTAAAACAAACAACTGACAAAACAGACAAACAAAAAATCAAACAAAATCCCCAAGCTCTTTAGTTTGTTACAGTTTCTCCTAAGCTTGCAGCAATGTGAGTTTTCCTCATGGCTGGGGGGAAATATTAATAGTTACCATGGAAATGGCCACAAATCTTTTTCTTTCAGCCTCTTTCAAGGTACAGAGCATGTTTATAAAGACACACACAGAATCCACTTTTCATTAAAGAACTTAGGCAGCAACATAACTACATTTTCCCAAGTTTTACAACGTATTTCACAATAATTTGCTCTGCTCTCGTTCTCATTACAGAGGCAATATTAGAATGATAATGACTTACATGCTCTGTCATAGTTTACTACTCTGACCTTTTCAGTATTCTGCCTTTTGAAAGCTTGACAGGGCCACCTCTCCTGCTCACTTTAACATGGCAGAGAGCTGGGACCAAGGAAAAAAGGGGATAACAGCAATAGACACTCCGACAAATTTTCTTAAGCTTTAAATAACCTTACTGTAACTCATCATTTCTGGGGTGTATTTGAACAGATTTCCTGTCTTTCTCCCAGCACAATGTGTCCCTGGAATTGCACTGGTCATCCAGAGCAGTGACTTACCCGGAATAAGTGCATTGGGGAGTGATAGGTCTACACCCACACTTTACTACTTGAATATCAGTTTGGCCTTTTGAATTATTCATCAGCGCAGGAACAAAGTCAGATTTTGGTCCCAGATGACCAGATGTCTCTTTTCTCAGCATGTAGAACTTTTTTGTTGTTTCTTTGAAATGCGTATTGCAGACCCCAGGCCTGTCCCCTTAGACACACGCAGCACTTATTTTATTTTGTAGGACAGCAGACTTTTTTCAGCTGAATTTCCTGCTGCCAATTCCCATATAAATCATCAGGAATGTGAAGGAAGCTCCACAGGGCCAGTGCACAACCTGCTGCACAAGTATGGGGTCACAGGTAGACTTGCTTGCATTGAGTGTGTTCCTCCCACCCCTTCATTTCTGAGAGCATAAAGAGTCAGAGAAAGGTCCAAAGAGAGTCATTGCCAACTCTCCTTTCCCTTGTGTACCTTTTTTAATGGTACAAAGCCATATCCTTCTTGAAATGAGGGCACAAACGAGTGGGAGCCTCTTAAACCGGTGGAAAGATTGTGATGGAGGGAACGGTTGCAGGAACCAAAGAATCACAGAATCGTTTAGGTTGGAAAAGACCTCCAGGATCATCAAGTCCAACCTTTGACCAAACATCACCCTGACAACTAGTCCAGAGCACTGAAGTTTCTGGAACACCTCCAGGGGCCCCAGCAGCTCCCTGGGTATCTCCTTCCGATGCTTAACATCCTTTTGAGTGCAGAAATTCTTCCTGATGTCCAACCACGATGTGCACACCGGGACAGGGTTCCTTGTCTCTTGGGATGGTCACTCCCCATCCCAAACTTTTGATGTGCAGCACTGAGGAGCAGCCACACTGACACTAACTTCTGGTTTTTGAGATTCAAAGGGAGCTCTCAGCCTCCTGCTGCTCAACCTGACCTCCTTCAAACACTCCCCTGATGCTGCTCCCTGCCTTCCTACAGCTGAGGTGGGGATCAAGTAACTTTCACATCTCCATCTTACATCTGTCCTCTCCAATATTACTTACAGGTGTTTTGAGAAGACCCACACACACTTCAGGCTGCCTTTTTTTCCCTTTTCCACTGCTCTGAAGTAGGCTGCCCTGTACATTAGATCTGCAATGTTATGCTCCTCGAGTACACCACTTCAATAAAAGCCAGGTGTTCTTCCGCTTTCCTGCGGGGTCCTATCCCACTGCCAGGCATGTGCTCTGCAGAACACCCTGACGTGGTGATGGAAGAGTTAATGATCTCCCAGCCTACTGCTTGAGGATTATTTAGCACACCAGGTGCTTGCTGCACTCTCACTGGCGAGGAGAGCATGGGAACAGAGATGAATCAGGGCTGCAGCTGTGTGAGAGGGGAGCCTGGGAGCTGGTGAGGGAGCTGGTGAGACAATCGGGATCTCCCTGGGACCTTCTGCTCTTTAAACAAACACAGAGCATGTGCTGAGCCAACCCCAGTGGGCCCCAGCCATCCCAGCACCTGCCTTCTGAGAGTCTCACCTTCCTGGGGAGCACCAGCACCCTCAAAGTCCTCAGATTTGTGCAGATGCTCATTACTACCTTTCACCTGTTGCTTGTAAAGCTGCTCTGCTCAAGTACAAAGACTTTCTGGGGCTGTAGGGAATTATAAATTTTGGTTTGACTTTCAGTTCCTTTTATCTTCGCAAGAGTTAGACTTCAAGACACCTAAAAGCTCTTATTGCTCTTCTCGAGTCCTCTTCTCCACGTGCAGCTTCCTCTTTCAGAGAATGGTTTGACTGGAGTTTTTTGGTGGGTTTTGTGTTGGTTTTCTTTTCCTCAAGGATACATAATTTGATACCATAAGTAACTTGTATTTTGATTTTTCATTTTGCACAAGAGTACAAAATCAGGGGACAACCTGTCACACACAGGAATGCAAGGGAGACCCTCACATGGCACCAGGAAGAGTAACTGGAATTGCAAAAGTCACGGGACCAGGTGTATCTGTCTTGGGTACCAACCTCAGGCACAAGAAGCTCAAGAGAGAAATGAATCTCAGAACTGTCCCAGGCCAGCGGGACTTCCCATTATCTTTTAATCAGTGGAAAGCTATCCTCAGATCCAGTCCTGTATGGTTTGATTTGTGTAATTCATAATGTAAACAGCAAATAAATCTGTAGGGTTTCAGCCAGCTGGTCAAAGAAAAGAGATTTTTTGATAATGAAAGTATTAAAGGAAAACCAATATGGCAAACACATTGTACCACTCCCAGGGAAGGAAGGTTTTGATCCATCTGAGCATCTTTCCTGTGCTTAACTGTATCAGAAAAATCCATAGTGATAAACTCTCTATCTCTGTAAAAGTTTTGCTCTGCATGAGATAATGGTGTTTTCTCTGGTACATCACCTCTCTCATCCCATGGCGCTAAATATGATACACACAGTGAAGGCAATGCAGATCTCCGTTGCATGAGTGGTCTCGTTATAGACATCTCCATCTACAGCTCCCCTGCCCTGGAGGTAAGAAAAATGATTTCATGTCAATGCATCGGGTGGGAGGGAAGCTACAAGACTTGGAATCATGGACTAGTTTGGGTTTAAGGAAGGGACCTTAAAGCTCATTTCATTCCAATCCCCCCCTGTCATGAGCAGGGTCCCTTCCACTATCCCAGGTTGCTTCAAGCCCCATCCAACCTGGCCTTGGACACTTCCAGGGATGGGACATCATACTTATCTCCTCTCTTTTCTTTTTCTTGCCTGACTTATGAAACAAAGAAAAATTAATAATAAAATAAAAAACCAAAAAAACCCCCAAAACCCACTCCACTCCAGAGGCTGAAAGAGCAGAAAAGAGAGTGATGGCACAAGTCCCTTGGGATCTGCACTCCATGCAAAGGGCTGTATATACTCATCCCAAGTGCAGCTAAATGACATTTTACATACCCTTCTTTTCCGTATTTGATACCCCAGAACGGAGTCATCCCACTGCCCCCACCTGCTGTGACATCAGCTGGTTTCCCCATCCTGCAGAAGTGAGGGAGGTCCTCCCTGCAGCTACAGCTGGCACTGAAGGAAGCATTCATGGTACATCCTAAGGTAATCCCTGAGTGACTCTTACTACCATGTATCCCATATCCAACACTTTTTCCTTCTCTGTTCTCTGCTTCATGAGTTTCTTTTCACTTTCCTCAGTGTTTACTGTACTTTGAATAGTTCTGTGGCTACCATCCATAGGAGAACCATGGGAACTGGCAGGCAATGAATGACTGGCATGCAAAAGGGGTTTTTTTGGGTTTTTTCTTTCCCCTTCTTCTTCTACTTCTCCTTCTTGAAAACAACCTTGGCGAGCCATCAGATGAAAAAAATCTATTCTTCTGCCAGCTCCTGCCCGGTGCCAGTGTCAGGCTATTTAAAGCTCTCTGAGAAGTGGTTTGGGGGAAGGTAGCACCAAAGCAGCATAGCGAGCTGCATCTTTTCCCTCCATGTAAAAAAACCCAAAAAACAAAAAAACCAAACCAGAGGTTGCTGAGCTCTCTTTGCTACCAGGCTTGACTTAAGTTAAACATCCAAGCCCCTGACATAAATGTACTCTGTAGGAATCTGTAATAAGGTACTGCAGTTAAAACTAGCAACTGCATTTTCGATGCGAGAGCATAATCCCCATTGTTACTGGGGAGTCTGGATCTTGCCACAACAGAGGGGTTTTTGTTATATTACATGCCTACCAACCAAGTCCTTTTCTTTTATAGCTCCCTACGGTAGGGAAGGGAAAAAGAGTGGATTTAAGTTTCCAGGGAGCTGTTGGCCTTTGTAATAAGGTACATGGCTCACTGCTAGTTCACAAAGGGGGTTAGCACCAGAACCGTGGTGAACTATTCATCCTGCCAGCGAGCTCAGGTGAACACAGCGCTCGCAGCCAAACAGGAACGCTCAGCCCCATTCACCCGGTGGCTGTGTAATGTACCACAAGCTGAAAGCTGTTCATCGAGCCAGCGGGAAATTCAGGCGTTTAGCAAGCGCTGGAACCGGAGCTGCTGTGATGGATGGTAATATCCAGACCTCTGGAGCTGCACGGCGAGGCCGGGCCAGGAGTGAGCGGGAGGCTTCCACAGCTCTGGAGATCGGCGAGAGCGGCTGGAAGTCACGGGAGGATGGGATGAGGTGTTCTTCCTCTCCTCCTCCCTGGGAAACTGCAAGCAAAAAGAGATGAATTTGATTTATTTCCCATTGTCAGCTTCGGGGAAAAGAGCAAAACTAAGAGCAGAATACACAAACAAAACAAAAGCCTTAACTCTAGGGGGGAAAGAAAGCCTATTCCCAGGGGAGAAATGTGATACTCCCCAGCTTGCCCACTATCAGTACTCTGAGACCCGCTCCCAGCTGCTCTGCATTCTTGGGTTTCATCACTCAAATCTGAATTACAGGAGAGTGTTAACACTGCCCGTGCTGCTCCTGCTGTTCCCCTGGTGCTGCCCCTCAGAGCAGTGCTCAGCCACCACCAGAGCGATGCAGCCTGGACAGGTCAGAGGCCCCCACGGCAGCAGGAGACAAAGAGTCACAGACACCTGGTGGGGCTACCAGGAGAAGTCCAAAACCCAGGGGTCCCAGAGCAAACAAAACAAAATTTAATTTCTAGCAGGATGAAATTATGTCTAAAATTTGCCATATAAGAAGTTATAGCATTTATCCCTTTGAGCAGTTGGGTGCAAGTGGAGAGCAAATACATCAGCAGCCCTCTGATCCACCCCAGGAGCTCCGAAGCAACGGGGAGGAGAAATTGTCCCATAAACTGTGGTTAATCAAAACCTTTTATCTTGAGATCATAGAGTGGTTTGGGTTGGAAGTGAGCTTAAAGACCATCTCTTTCCAAACCCCCTCCCCATGGGCAGGGATACCTTCCACTAGACCAGGTTTCTCAAAGCTATTTCCAACCTGGCCTTGTTTGGTCACATCCCTCCAGTCACTCTTGACACCTCTGCTTCTTTTGAGAGTCCTTCAAAAATATAAAGATCATAAAAAAAATAAAGGTTTCTACATATTAGTTTACAGAAAACATGGCACCCTTCCCTCTATTTCCATGACATTTATTATGTGATGAAATCAAATAACAGGTTAGTTGAGGAAACTGAGGCACTGTTGGATAAAGAGGCTTGCCAAAGAGAAAGGACAAATCACTGTCTATCCATAGAGGGAATTTGGTAGGAGATGACAATCCTCATTTCCACTTTAATGCACTTTACCCCAGCTACACACTGCCCAAAGCCACCGTGGTGCTCAGTACTGTGAGTGCAGCGTGAGGTCTCAGTGCCAGAGCAAGTCCTGTTGATAAAAGGACAACAAACTGCTAAAGCTCTGCCTGAACTTTCTCCCCACCTGCTGCTCTTAAGCCTTTCCCGGAGGACTGGGAAAAGCATCTCTGAAGCTTCAGCGTTCCCTCTTCAGTGATTTGGCATGGCCACCTCCGTCTTCCTGGAGATCCGGTGACGGCTGAGAGGGCCAGGGATCACCCTGACTGCTCATCCCCACTTGACCTTCCTGCCTCTGCTATCACAGCTGTCCATCGTTGCCAGCTCATGACAGCCCTGCATGAAAAGGGGACAGCAAGGAAATCAGACAGTGACCCAGAGCTGGCAGGGAGCGGGGGGAACACAGCTCCCACTCCAGCCCCGAGCCTTGGCAGTGGAGTGGGATTTACATAATAATTAACTCCGGTATTCTTGGACAACTCACTTTCTGTGCAACAACTGCAGATGATTCCCCCGTACACCCTTAAAAATCTGTCTAGCTAACAGATCCAAAAATCCAACACCTGTGTGTCAGCACGAACAGCTGTACACTTGCCACCGCTCCTCTCGCTGCAGAGGATGCCACATGCCAGTTGCTTTACTTAGAGCGTGTGGGGAGGCCAATCCATTAGAGAGAGAACACAGCATAATTAAGAAGCAACATGCTTTCTTGTTCCTGCTGCCCTAATTTTTTTTTTTTTTAGGTTTTTTTTCCTCCCCCTACTTACTTTGTTTAAACAACTCCATCCACTTTACTCGGCTGATCTTCAGGCCTGCAGGGGTAGTGAACTTGGGAGGCAGGGTCTGTTTTCCCAAGTTCTCACAGCACTCATCAGCTGGCGTGTCAGGGTAGAGAAGCTTCCAGTTGAACTAGTTGGTTTTTTTTCCCTTTCCCTGAGAAATATCCTCAATAAGAAAGATCTTCTCGGAATAAATAATGGGAGATACAAAGAGTGCAGAATCTAAACACGCGCATTCCGCACGCTGTACAACGGCAACAAATGATTACATCCACCCTGAAACATCCACAGACGGTCGTGTTTGTTTTCATTGCATTCCAGATATCAGTTGCAATCACTCTCTATATATTTCTTTCTCTCTCTTGCTTTGTGTGTGTGTGTGTCTGTGTTCCCTTTATACATGAAACATTTTGCTAAACTAAGCTTTATCTTCAAAACCTGTGCTCCGTGCGATGCACACTGTGTATAAAAATGAGAGCTAAAAAGGGGGTTTTAAATCCATTTGGAGCCATAACGTGAATTTATCTTCACATGAATAATTTGCACCACTATTCCTAATTTGGCAAGCAGAGAGTGCAGCATAGCTTCACAAGCCATAGTACCTTTGTGCTCTTAATCCTCATGGGGCTACCTATACTTGTCTTTCTGTACATTGGATCACTGCTGGTGGAGGTCTGAAAAGCATCTCCAGCAATCTTTAATTCATGTGATTAAAAATTCAAAAGAAGCCCTTGTACCAGCTGTTAAACTATGTTAGTAAGCTGTAATTCAGAGTTCAAATCCCAGCAAATTGAAGGTTAGGTTAACAGGATCATTCAGTGGAACTGCATTATATCGTAGCAACTGGAACAGTAGGTGGACTGTTTTATACATGCTCATTTGCAGAAGATAAACTAAGGATGAGCAAACTCAGAGAGAGCACTGCAAACCTTGCCTTGGATTTATTTTTCCCCCTTCTCTTTCTGTGACATGAATTTTTTTAGAGCCTGGCAGATGAAACCAACTGTGGGTTTTGTTTAATCTTTGCACAGATAGAAGCAGAATAAAATCAGCATGAAGTGTTTTGTTTAAGATTATCTGGAATCTGAGCAATGCGTTTTTCATCTCTGAGACTAATTAGTTTAAATATTACAAAGGTGAAATGAGTTTGATGGTCTTAAGTCTACTGTTCATTGTCCTTCACCAAATACAGAGAAAGTATATGGGAAAAGAAATCCACCTTATTTAACACAGTTTGATATGATTATTCTTTGCTCAGACTGGTCCCAAGGTAAACTTGCAGAAAGTCTGGAAGAATAAACCTTAAGTGCAAGTAAGACTGAAAGTCTTATGCATGATTACAATTATTATTCATTATTAACACCACAATAGTCATTAGTCTTCAGCTGAGACTGAAATGCTATTGTGGAGAGTGTTGCATAAAAAATTATTTGCTCTACAGTGCTTACAGGCTCTGCAGCTTTACAGAGCTTGCAGGGAGAAGGTGAGAAACAGGATGTAATATCATCTTTAGTTTGCAGATGGGGAATTATGGCACAAAGTGTCTTTCCCAAAACCACACAGGAAGTGTGCAGAGCTAGAAGCTGAATCCTGATCTCCTGGAGGCTTTAACCAAAATACCATCCTTCCTGTCTATTGAAAGAATCACATATTATATAATAGGCTGTAAAGGAGACCTTTAAGGAGCCCAGACTCCCAAACTAGATGTGGTCCTGTGCCTGTGGTATCCAGCAAAACAATTAACCCATTTAAAATATCCTCATAAAGTCTTGAACTCCATGATCTTAGAGGTGTATTTCAACCTTAGCAATTCTATGACTCACTCTTGTGTTTCTGGTGTTAATGTGGGTTTTGTACACTAGAGAGGAAACTGGAAAAGGAGACAAACCAGTAAGAAAGGCTAGGAAGGGTTGATAACTTGCTCAGGATGGCAGGAGGGAGAGGGGCAGCATCCTTTTGTGGTTACAGGGCGATACTGGGGGACAAAGCTTCCCAATAAAAGCAGTCTGGAAAACTAAGCTTTCAAATTCAGAAGAAAAGATGCTAAAAGATAAAAAGTGCTGAGGATAAGAGTGTTAGGGGTTCTGGTAGAGGAAAAGGTGAGCTGAAGAAACAGATGAAGAGAAGCTTGGTAGGAAGAAAAGACAGGAGTTTTAGGACTACAGCCCTCCTGTCAAAGCATAGGAATTTTTGCATAAGTTGCAAAGGAATAAAAATTAAAAAAATATGTTAGCAATTTTTCCTTCTTGCTGTTGGCAAAATACCACCTAGTGAAAGCCCCAACAAACTTTGTTGTCCGTCCAGGGATGTACTGACAGGTTGGAAAAAAGAAGATACCTGCTTATGCATCTTTTGGCTGCGACTCTTACGAACTTTGATCGAGCAGTTCCTTTAAATTTCCCACCTGAGACAGCATTTCTCCTGAAATAACTAGAAGTCCTGGCCATTCTTCCCAATAAAGGTCTTCAAATAAATTTATAAAAACCAAACCAAACCAAACAAACAATTAAAAACTGCTTGTGACCAGCACGATTGCCTGCATGTGGATGATGTGTGGTTGGTTCCTGCCATGAAAACCCTCCAGTGGCAAATCCCTCCCACTGTGGGTCAGATGTCATGTCTATACACATGGCACTCCCCAAACAGTTCTAATGCTACATCAAATACAGTGTTTAAAAATAACTTTGTCTAACCAAGGACTGAGTAAAACTTGTGAAGGACTTGGCCTCATAATTTAGAGTCATCATCATCAACAGGCTTTCACTTGGATAGCACCTTTCATTCAAAGATCTCGGAGCACTTAATTTAATTAAGCCTTTCAACAATGCCATAATGCAGCCAAATGTTATAATAACTGCTTGTAGAGGTTTGAATCTGAGACAAAGAGAGGTTAAACGAGTCTCCCAGTGTCCCAGAACGAATTAATAACATGGCCAAGAAGAGGCTGCAAAGCCTCCCTGCAATCCATGCTGCTTGCCTCCTTTCCCACCCTGACACACAGACAAGAGTGGGTTTCTTTGCCCACTGGGCTGTGCTGAGGGTGCCTCTGGATTTGCCTCTGCTTCCCGGGGAGCCTGGGAGCAGTCTGTGTGAGAAACAAGCAGTGATTGTTCAGCAGGGTTAGCTGCACCCTGAAAGGGAAGGTTGGTAATGGAAATGTCCTCCCCCCAGAAACAAGATGAGAAAAGGTCTCCCAGTGCTTTCCTCCTCACCACCACTTCCTCTGGGTTACCTTGGGAAGTGGGATTGTTTGCTGTTTTCCCATGGCTGAGAGCTGTGAGATCTTTTATGGTGCTTTAGTGGTCTCTTATAATCTGAGTCCAAAAAGCTTTGTCTGGGAGAGTACAGTCACCTTAGCCCCGTGTGGGGAATTGCCTCAGCCCTGAGGGAGGAACATCCTGTCCTTTTACCGGCAGAAAACACTGCACTCTGACTTTTTCTAGGAGGTCCCTTGCATTCAAACACTGTCTCGTCCTGATTCCCTTAGCCTGGGAGATCTGAGGAGCATACAGGCTGCAGTGGTATGGCTCCAGGCCATACAGCACACACTAAGCATTACCATATGTCACAGAGGCAGCTAGACAAAATCTTCCCTGCAATGCGAAGAGGAGTGCTGGATCCATGCACAACTCCACTAGTTAAGACCAAACAGCAAAAGGTTTTGTAAAACAAAATCGGTTTGGTTTACTGCTGAGCGTCAGCAGCTGCTTTCAAATTTACAAATGCATTTACTTTCTACAGAACATAAATGAAAAGCAATTGATTTCCGAGCCGCCTGCCAAGACCTGAGATGGGGATTTGCTTTTTCCCAGGCATTGCTGCAGGGTTTCAATCACCACAACCCACAGGTGGAGTGACCACTGGAGCACTGGGACATGCAGCTTCCACCCTCCTGCTGAAGGAGAGCTGGGTCCCATGGATATGAATTGCACCAATCTCTGCAGGATTTGCCCTTTATTACACCCAGCATTTCCCTGGCATGGAGGGCGTTCAAGATTAAATATTTGGCCCTTTGATTCTGGGGACTGGCACAAGGCAAGGGGCACTGCAGAAGGTGCATCATGCACAGGGAACGTGGGGTCTCATCAGAAAGGCCACATCCCATATTCTCCCAACTCTACAATCTCATGAACACAAATATTTAACACCCATCCCAGCCCCATATTTATAAAAGGCCAGCTGTTATCTGCTTCCCGTGGCTCCAGATAAAGTAATCTCCATGGCAGGACTGATGCCACTCACTACTGACATGATACCTCCAATTTGAGGGTAAGATAGTTATTTGGACTAATTTCCTGGTGGTAAAGCCCTGTGTAATTGAACAGTGTTGAAAACAAGTGGGGTTAGGCAGAATTACAAACAAGGCCTGTGCTGATGATGGTACCCATTTCACCAGGCCATCTAACCAAAGCCCAAGCTCCAGGAATAATATGATGCTTCAAAACATCGACTTTGGCTTTTAAAAACAAGCCCCTGGTCCTTATTATTGAGAAGTTCAAAATGTGTTTACTGCTGAAAAATCAAAAGACAAAGAACAATTCCAATTGTATTTTTGAAATCTAATTATTTGAAGCATGATCTTGGAATGTTGGGAGCTGAATGCAACAGTGTAAATTACACACAAATTCCTACAAAAAGGAAATGATGTGGGTTTAAATGACAGTATAATGGCTTAAGCTTATTTATATTAATTAAGCACATCAAAATAATATGTGACTATTAATACATAAAACAACATTAAAACATAATAGCTGTTTTCTCTTAAAGGTTAAACGGTCTTGGTTCTTTGCATGTGCAAATGAGTGTCATTGTCATTAATTGCCGTCTTCTTGCTTGCTCACATTTCTTGGAAATGCAAGGCTGGGCACTTTTAGCATGCAAATTTAGCTTTAAACTCTTTGCTGTGAAAGACCTTCATCTCAATAAGACCCACACAGGTAAAGCAGAGCCTGCAGATGAGCCCTCAGCACTTTGCAGCACCTTGCTCAGCTCACAGGCTCCATGGAATATCTGCAGATATTTTCCTCCTGCTACTGTTCACAGTCCTTATAGCACATAACGAAATTCGCATCTTAAATTTATCTTAATGAGCTGAAATCCACGGCCCTAATTGGTGTACACATGGTGTGGTTTCAGCTGTGAGATAAACAATTTACTCCAGTATCAAGGAAACATCGGTTAAGATTTTACGAGGCTCCCAAACATGTTTGATAAACCCACCCTTCTGTTTGTTGCAACAGCCACGGTAAAATAAACTCCCAGCACATCCCGTGGTGGCCAGGCTGAGCTCTTTGTCTCAGCCCTGCTCCCACCCACCGCCCACCAGCCCCACCGCTTCGCACCCAGCTCGGCCAAAACACCGCCCGGGCTTCTACAGGTGTTACATTTTTTGCTTCCCCCAGTGACCAGTTCCACTGCGATTGGACTAAAAGAATATCTCCAAAAGCAATGTGCTGGCATGGCTGAGAACATACATATAAGGCCACTGAGGTCCACACAGCAAGGATTGCACAATAACCCATTAAAATAAACATTTGCAACCACAGATAGCTGGACTGAAATCCCTGCTCTGATACAAATAACATCTGGACAACTTTTGTATGCATCTTCCAGCATAAAACACCCTTGAGAAAAAATAGAAGGCAAGCTAAAAGACAAAGGACCACTAAAGATTTTATTATGCTATGGGTGTGGTGCCATAAATTTGAGGGGATTCAGACAAGAGTTGCCAAGCTTGAATTTAAACAGCATGTTGTTTTTAAAAGTTGTAACATTAGTGACGAACAAGTCAGTATTCTTACATAATTAATCCAGTGTGAAATAGAGTGACTGGAAGACATCCAGTGGTTTAAAAATAACTCAATCATCTTTAAGATCCACAATACTATAGGATTTAACATTAAGGCACAGGAAGTGAAGGCATCTTGATACAGAGCATGCTGTTTTAATTCCACTAAAGCTTTGTGAATTCAGCTTAACTGAGCTCACTGTACAACAGCCCTGTGTCGTGCAAAGCCAGGGAGGTTCCCCTCGAGTGGATCTCAGGTTTAATCACCAGGAGGGAAGCCTCCACCAGAGACAATTGTCTCTAGCTGGAGATGCCATTAAAGAGACAAAAATAGGAGTGCTTTTTTTGCAAAATAGTAACCCTTAACTGGGAAGACTGGGAGAAAAGACAAAGATATGCGGGGAAGGTAATGAGCGTCTTCAGAAGACGTATAATCATGGGTTGGAGTTGAATGGACTTTAACATCCAGGGTTATTCCTTAGTGGTGTTTCCAGCTGGCAATAAACACAAGGGAGTGCAAACCGGAGACACAGCATGAGTGAGGCTCAGTGTAATGATAAAGAAAAACAGCCAAACAAAACCCTCATTCAACCTGAAGTCGCCACTCACATTTGTAAACCGAAGGCCTGATTCTTTGAGTTATTCCCACGAGAATCTCCAGCAAAGCCACCTGTAAAAGTAAGATATGTTATAGTCACTGTTCCTGCAGGCTGGATAAATTCTAGTAAAAGGTTCCCTGGCCAGGAACTAGATTATTTTTAAGGTCTCTTCCAATTCAAACTGATCTGTGCCCTTTTGTGTCCAAAACTGGCCCTTCTTGGAGAAGCACTTGACATACTCTGCTCACTCTGAAACCACAGGAGGCACCAAACACTTGTCCCAAGTGAATTTCCATATCTGAAGCATCACAGGCCTGCCCAAAACCCCAAGTCTGCACAAGGATATCATGTTTCCTGCAGCACAGAAGTTGGTGGGGGTCCAGAAGAAGCTAAACCCTTTATTTGAAATCAGTCTCCAGAAAGCTGCTGGGCTGGATGAAGTAAGATCCAACCAATTTTGAACCACGTTTGATGAGTGATGGTGCTGAGCCAGATTTTGTGCCAACTCTCCTATATCTGAGTCTAGTTACAAACACAGAACCTGTGTCACCTGGGACCACCAGCCTGGTACAAGCACCATGTCGTTCTTCCAGGTCTGGCCGGACACCTTGATGACATTTCATTATCCACTGCATCATCCCACTGTGAAAACCTACCAGAACCAGGATTGTTCCAAAGAATATGTGAATTCCCAAAAAAGGAAAATAAGGACTAAATTGATAGATAGAAGGTGACTCCTCCTTAGAAAAGCATTCCCACTTTGCCTGGCTTGACATAGGGGATGAGAGCAAATACATCAAAATTGTAATCTTGAATGATCAAAATAAATCACATACAATTGATTTTGACTAATGTAAAACTAACTGAATACATTTCTGGAAACAGTAGTTATGAATTAATAATAGTGATTAAGATGAATTAAACACACAGGCTAAATTCTGCCCTACAACATGCTGACTTCCATGGAAACTGTGCGTGCACTTAGGGGCTGAGTCTAGCAAGTTAATTCTGAATTATTTTTGTCTGTTGATTCAAAGTAGTTTGTTAAAAAGAGTTTATGTGACTAAATAACACACTGTACCTATCAACGTTTATTGAGCTTTGAATATTATTTGCTCAAATTAACAGTGTATTTGCTTAACTATGCAAAAAGTGGCCTCATGAAACTCATTATTGCAGGACTGCAGCAAGTATTAACTAAATAAAGGTTCAACAAGTGTGACTCCAAACAGTATCTTTATTTCAGTGGAGAAGGTCAGATTCCAAGAATCATTAGTCCTGTCTCCTGTTTTGCACCTTGTTCCCATTTAGCTGTCATGAAAAGTCCACTCCACAAATTCTCCCTCCACTCTTGTAGTTATTGTCCCAAATCTGACCCAGAAACATCATGACAACTAAAATTTTCTATTTTTGTTATATGTATCTCCTTCTATAAGCCTTCCCTTCTCAAAAATAGATGTATTTATATGTAAACACATATTTTTATATGTATTTCTGTGTGTATATACATGTGAATTTTCTCGTATGTACTTGTCTGTCTCCATAACAGATTAATTTGTTATGACAAACTTGTTCTTGGGCTAGAAACTGTGTGAAATTTAGAGAAATTGAGTAAATTGAAATGCACCGTGTGGCATTTCCTGTGAGGATTTACAGAGATACGTTTAGGGAAGAGGAAAGATCATCTCAAGCAAGTTCAAGCCCATTGAGTGGAAAAATAGTGTTTAAGACTGGGCATGAGAACAGAAAGAAGGAAAAACTATGGATGTGGAAGTAAATACAAAATGAGCTGCGTTGCCATATGGGTTTCTGGAAGGTAGCATGTGTCAGGTTAACCTGGTATCAGTTCAGATTAATTCTGATGAGAACATCTGCACAGAGGGACTTGTAGGTGAGCAGAGGAGAGCCCGTGTTATCAGAGGAGGTTAAAGGAGCTGGGCATACTCAGCCCAATAAATCAAAGGTGGAGATGCAATTTCTGTCTATAGATAGACCAGTGGAGTTAAAAGAAGTGGGGAAAAGATTTGTAATTAACCAACTATGAATGGATATCATCTGGCAATTAATGAGCTTTGGGAGAAGCCTGATAAAGGGACCCACAGTGTGAACTCTCCCACAGCTGGCCCACAAGAACATGGGGACGAGGGATGGAAGAAAACAGCAGCCCCAGAGGCTGCTGAAGATGGAGCTTGACCAATCTACACATGGGATTATGAGATGTGTGAGTAACCCAGTGCTCAGAGGATCCCTGCTGATCCCATCTTACTAACTTTTTAAAAATTTAAAGTATGGATCCATGAATTTTTAACATTTACAAAAAAATGCCAAAGTGACAAAATTTACCAAGAGTGATGAAATCAAAATTTTCCCATCAAAATATTCCCCCCAAAACAGGGAAGGCTTTGGGGGGATCTAATTGTGACCTACCAGTACCTGAAGGGAGCCTGCAAGAAAGATGGGGGGAGACTATTTACGAGAGCCTGGAGTGACAGGACAAGGGGGGATGGCTTCAAACTGACAGAGAGTAGGTTTAGACTGGATATTGGGAAGGAATTCTTCCCTGTGGGGGTGGGGAGGCCCTGGCACGGGGTACCCAGAGAAGCTGTGGCTGCCCCTGGATTCCTGGAAGTGTCCAAGGCTGGGCTGGATGGGGCTTGGAGCAACCTGGGGCAGGGGGAGGTGTCCCTGTCCATGGCAGGGAGTTGTAATGAGACAATCTTTAAGGTCCCTTCCAACCCAAACCATTCTATGGTTCTATGATCGCTATAAAATATTTTCTTTTCAGTAGGAAATTCTCTCTTGTATTTGTTTCTAGAGGCTCAAGACAGAAACCAGGATGTCTGGAAGGGATGTAGACATTTATGCTTCACTGCCACTCATTGGCCTTCTTCAGAGAGCTCAGGACATTCTTGGGTCAGGGTCAGTCTTTGTGTTTCTGGTGATTTAGCAGCTCTTGATCTCACCTCTCACTAAATCCTGATGACAAACAATGTTGTGTCTCTCTACTGGATGCTAACAGGAAAACGGGCTGTTTCCTCATCCAAAGGGACGTCCCAGTCCTCCTTTTTGCCACTGACTGGACAAGAACAAGGTCTGGCTCGTGGCAAGGACGTTTGGAATTATTTCTTAGAGACTCTAATGGCTCTTCTCTGTATGATCTGAAACAACAGGTTGGGCAAATGTTGCTCCATACTCATAGCTGCTCTTACCTTCGGGCAGCTGGGTGCAGCAGATGCTCTGATTATTAGACCATATCAGAACTTTTCTGTCAAAATTACTTTTCTAATAGAAAATATCCTCTCCATGAAAAAGAAAACAGTAGTTGGCTTGAAGAATTTTCTCCCTGTGTCGCTAAAATACAGCTTTCTTTTTAACTGGTTAAATTTTTAAAATCAATTTCAGTTTTATCGGCAACTTAAATTGTGAATTTCTAAAAATAAGATATTTTTGGAAATCCTTTCATATGAAAAATGTTGTGGTTTTCAATTTTCATCCAAGAGTTGGATTAATTTCTTTTCTAAAAACAGAAAATATGTAATGGGAAGGGATTTCCACTTTCTAGCCAGCCACGGCTTTTAGTGGTATTATTATAATTAGCTATTTTCATTCCTTTTATGTAGAACCATTCATAAATACCCTAAATTGTAGCAAGAAGTACACACAAGTAATTTTTTAAGGAACAGGGCAATCAAAAGCAGAATCCTATTTTTTAACAGAAAAAAATAGTAAATTAAAACTTTAGTTTGAGATCAGAACTTGTACACAAGTGAAATTACTGGACAGGGAAGAATATATTAAAAGTAAAGCTTCACAGTGAAATAATGAGCCTGAAAATAACTAAATGCATTTAAATGTTCCCAGTGGTCCCAAATTTGAAAGTTGCTAACATGTAGCATAAAGTAAGTTAAACTTGGCCTTTGCTCATCAAGATGGTGAGGGTTCTCCCATGCAATTCCTAGATGGATACAAACTGTATCTGACACAGGAGCTTGCTGCTAATTGAGGCTAATGACAAATTAAACAAATTAGAGGCCAATGACAAATTAGAGAGGAACATCCAACATAAAATTATCTGTAGTTTTCAAGATTCTGATTTTCGAGATTCTTGGAAACAAGAAATGATTTGCAACAGCTGTGACCTGGTGCTTGCAAGTAAACCCTCATTTCATCCCTGTGCCACGGGCAGGGACCCCTTCCACTATCCCAGGCTGTTCCAAGCTCCATCCAACCTGGCCTTGGACACTTCCAGGGATGGTGCAGCCCCAGCTTCTCTGGGCACCCTGTGCCAGGGCCTCACAAACTTTTGAGCTAAAAATTTCCTCCAAACATCAAACCTAAATCTCCCCTTTTTTAGTTTAAAACTCTTCCCCCTTGTCCTGTCACTATATGCCCTTGTAAAAATTTCTGGAGTAATGAGAGAAGGGGAAAAGTAAAAATGAAAATAGTCCCCAGGATAGAGAGGAAAAAAATTTCCTGGGTACTATATTGCCTTCAACATTTGCAGTGGGAAGCCACATGAGTCACCCTGTAGCATCCCCATATACATGTTTAATGTTCCGCCCCTAACCTTTGCTGAAATCGGAATGAAGGAAAAAGTTTCAGTCCAACCATTAATGGGAAAAGTGATTATTTGCCTTTAGAGAAGATACCCACTGAAAAATGATGACATTATGTGCTCTTTACAGGGATGCTGCAGCTTTTATAGATGCTCTTGGTACAATTCATTTCTGGGAACTGCATGTGAGAAGGTTTTACCACCATCATTACACAGAAGTGCTATGGCCGGGCTGGGAACCCTGCAGCATCTTTGGGGTTGCATCCCCTAAATGCAGCTGAAGAACAACTGAAGTTAAGCTAAAGGTTTGGTGGTGAGAAGAAATAATAAGATTGCTTCCACCTGGCCTAAAGTGAAAATCTGAGAGCTCTGGGCACCAAAGGTACACAAAGGGAAACAAACTTGGCCTGAGAACTGGGGCCTGGGGTTTGCAGATCAAACCAGCCACTGACACTGCATCAAAAATGTCAGCAGTGTGACACACCTACTGCTCCTGCATGTGCAGTCCAATGCTTTGTTTCTCTGAAATAATACAAACACCCTGTGTTTGTGAATTATCTAAATCCAAGCTTAAAATTGCATATATGGCTTATATTTAAAGCTGCCCAAGAGAGCCATGTAGCTTTCTAAAATGACAACATTTAAAAAAAAACATAACTTGTTCATTAGTTGCTCATATTTAATAACCAGAATAGGGCTTTTTTTCCCTACTTCAACACTGACATTTTTTACACTCTCATTTTTCACTAATACCAGAGTCTAGACTTGCTCAACGCAGCTGAGATGAAATATTTCATGTGATATCTGCTTTTTGGCAGCCATCAGATTTGTGTACCCATCAAAACTTCATCTTCTGAGAAGAGAAAGAATTAAGAAAAAGTCATTTACCCAGTTAATTCTGTAACTATCGATTTCAGTGTAAACCCCTTCCTCTTTATAAGATTAATTTAGTTCTTCCCATGCCCCACAGAAAGATCTTGTGCCCAGAGAAAAGCTGCTATGAAAGGGATACAAATGAATCTACTTAGATAATTGTAATTCCAGTCAGACACTGGCACCACGTAGTTCATGTTTTATCATAAGAGACCAATTTCTAAGATTTAATCATCAGTCTAAAGAGAACAAGACAAAATTTCTCCCCCAGTACTGTAAAGAAGGCAGGGTCGACTCCAGTCAACGAGGTTGTACCTGGGACTTGCAAGGTCTTTGAATAAGAGGGAGTTTTTGCACTGTGAGAGTAAAAAAACATCTGTGTCAGTCTAATGGTGTTAGGGTTCAACATGTATTTTTCTATAAGGTGAGGATCTCTTGCCCCTGTGGTCCATCAGTGATGGGTTTGGAAGGGTAACCAAGCCAGCAGCCATGAAACGCTGAGCGCTGCATTACAAACGCCTGCCCTACATTTGAGAAGTAACATCAAACAAAAACCTCACCAATTTCATGTATTTTTGTAGTGGAATCACAGCAGAAGGATATTCCCCTCCTCTTTTTTCTAATCAAAGACTGATTAATTAATTCTCATTATCTCCATCTCTGTCACAAAGATAGCATGGTGACACTGCCACAAAGCTGTTGTAATTTGCCTCAGGCATGGCTGTAATTTGGTGGTGGTTGAAGTGATCCCTTTTTTTGTGGGTCTTATCACCCCCTGTCCACAAAAAACACTCCCAGACAAGAGCTGCATGCACTGATAGGATGGAAATTGGAGGTAAAACCTATATGAGCCTCACTCTGCACAACTTTCAAGTGAGAAGAGCTCAAGAGAACAACTCACAGCCTCAGATATTCCCACAATTGCACCAAAAGCAGCATCTGACCAAGTCAGGAAAGGAACCAGCTCGAAAAAGAAAAAAGCCCTTTTCCCCAGAAATAATATGTATTCAGGGAGAACTCTGCAGCTGCTGCTATTGGGACAGAGAGAAGAGTGAATAAACTCTCTCTCCCAGCAGACTGCAGAGCAGCTCCCGCTGGAAGGGACCACATCAGGAAACAGTGCTCACCACAGCCCCATCAGGGTGAGCTGGGACAACACCACGACTGTGGGAGGACCAGGACGGCTCATTACTGGCAGTATGAGCTGAAAGCATCCATAGACAATTGAAATCACATGGCATGAATCCCCCTCCAACCCCAAGGTTAGTGCCGATCCAGCTTTCAACTCAGCGAGCTACATAAACCAGACGAGGTGCAGCGAACAATGGCTCATGCGGGTGTCCCAGTTTCCACCAACAATGTCAGCCACACTGGTGGTGACTCAATTTGTTTCCATCATATGCTCTTTAGAGTCGCCTCTGGCAGCTTTATTTTTCATTCTCCCTTTCCAAGTGAACCTTATCCAACAGCAGCGGGATGAGTTGGCACTTGGGAAAACGCATACGAAACTCCGTATTCAGATCATACCTCACGATTCCAGGTTTGAGGGTTGCTCCTCCTCCTCCTGACCCTTCTGTCTCAGTTTTGGCATCTAGCTCAGAGCACGACATCTTACCAAACCACTGTTGTGTAAAGCAAAAGGAATCAGCAATACCCATATAAAGCATTAACAAAGAAACGGGTAAAAATGGATATTTATCCTCTGTATACATGTACCTGCCTTTTGTATAGAGCTGTACTACATCATCTTTAGTGTAGAAGCAGCAAAGTATTCCGAGGAAATAAATATATATCTGACCTCAGTGAAAAAATTTTCTTTCTCAGTGTAACATACCATAACTTGAAGTTTGCTCTCCCAGCATTATTTGTTTAATAGAAATATTTTCTGTACCACCTTGTTCTGGCAGAAAGTCAGAATTTGCATTTATATGAGGTAGTTTATCAAATATAACATACAGAAGTCTGTTAAGTACACATTGCATTTTGTTTGTGAGAAAATCTGTTTGTATTTAATGTGGTTTTTAAATTAACCTTAATGAAAGCTTCTGAAAATTGTTGTTCTAAGCATTTGAAATATGCAACAAGAACTAATGGAAGACATAAACATGTTTTCCATTATATGTTATCAGATAGTCCAAAATTACTACAAAAAGAATGTGGGACTATGTTAAATTAGAAAGATAAGCAAGCATTTAGTTAAAAGGCAAAGGTCTTTAGAAGAGTAAAGCATCTGACAGTTAACCCCAACATCTTATGATCTCCTACCAAGAGTAGGACAGCACTCGCAGAATACAGTAGGGTGTTTTAACCACATCCATGGCTAAGAAGGAACAAAAAAAAGTCATGTTTCACAGAAATCCTGTGGTGGGTGTTTGTTCAGTCACTATTTAGAGAGTGGTAGCATGGCCACGGCCATTTTTAAAGATCTTACTCAACCAATATCAAATATGTTTTGCCCTCAGTATTTGTTATCTTTTGAAAAGAACCAAACATATGAACTTTACAAATGGCCTTATAAAAGAAATAAAAATGTATAATCCCTTCAATTAACAAAACAGCAATTTTTATTGTCCTCTGCTGCCTGCTGATTTAATTTTGTCCTTTGATGGGCTGCTTTCTGTTGATAGTCACAAGGGTGGCTTCATGAAGGACATAGTGTAGGGAGAAAAAATCCCATTGGTGTCATGGCTTCCTTCCCATCTTTTCCTCATATATCCAATTAAATGTATTATAAAGAATAAAAGGGTAGTGTGGAAAAATTGCCAAACAAGGACAGACATCAACAAGACATTTAACATATCATGTGAGGAGTGAGGCAAGAGGTACCTAAGTAGCTCGTGGATGAGTTGTTACAATAATCATTCAAAAAACAGCAATAAAACCATCACTGGTAATGATCAAGTAAGGGAAGGAAAATCTGACTAACGACATTGTCTTACTATTCTGGTAACCCTTTGCATAGAGTGAACTCAGTCAAATCAGGTTTTAATCAGAGCGATATTTTTCTGGAAACTCTTCCTTCCCAACACATTCTGGCACTTAACCAGTGCTTGAATAACATTCCCACAGCAAGTCTCAAGTCAAGCTTCGTTTTCATAATCAACTTCTCTGGAAAACAGGGAAATCGAGGGGCTTTTCTCAGAACACCATTACCTTCTCTGAGATACAGAAAAAAGGGGTAATACCCAACTAGCAGCCACTATTTTCAAGATGAAAATTTCTAAGCTCTAGGTGCTGAAATTATGTTTGAATCTGTCCAACATAAGGGCCACCTCCACTGAGCATCAGAAGCTGCTCTTTGACTTCCTTTCACTTACATTTTCTCACTAAAACGTTGGAAAATGGGATCATTTTCCATTTTATTTTGGAGCATAGTATGGGCAGGTGAATCCAGCTGTCATCTAGGTCGTGCAATACTGGAAATCCTGTTTTGGATCGCGTCCTCAGTGTCTTGTTTAAAGGGAATAATTTCCTATAACTGAGTTACAGATTGCTGTGCTCATATGGTGGTCACAGAACTAGAGCTCTGCTTTGCATTAAAAGTGGAATTTTTAATAGCCAGGGAGGAAAAAGGAGAAAGAATTGAGAAGTTGCAGTATGAACATTTTGCAGTACAGACCAAACCTAAACACCACGCAGGCCCATTGCTTGTCGTGTCCAGGGCTTTGGGGGTTCTTTTCAGTTATATCAGACAAAGGGTGGGTTGGAAAGTTTGGGAGAGCCAGCCTCCCAAAGTCCTCCACCCTTTGCCTTTCCTGAGTTTTCCTGGAGGTTGTTAGCCAGACTTTTACAGCCATGAGAGGCAATAGAAGCTCTTGGATCTCTCAAGTTCCATGTTAAGAGAACAGAAACCCTAAAATCTCCCACATTTCTTGCTTTTTGGCTTCCTAACTGAGCCTGGAGGGTTTAAAGGGCTTGACTGAGTTTCTCATGTTTGCAAGCTCCACAGCGTAGATGGGATGGGGGGTGAACAGAGCTGTTGTAGGAATGCTGAGAAGCCAGACTGGGTGAGGAGAAGACCTCGGAACAATAGCAAAGAGCTTGGGGACATCTTCCGCAAATAAGAAAGCTCTTGGTGTACACCACAGCCACGCTTAGGAAAGTTTTCTGAGCCTTTCCTAAATAGCTAAGGGAGATTCTTTTTAGGCTTTTTTTTTTTTTTTTTTTTTTTTTTATTTTGAGAGCTGGAATGAACAGAATTTTCATAGTCTTCGGACACTGTGGGAGAAGAGATGGAACCAAGCTTTTGTGGACAGGCCAAAAGATAATTAAGGCAATTATATACTGCAAAGGAATATGTTATGCTATTCCTAAAGGAAGACTTTTGGCCAGATAGAACTGATGACAAATATTTATTTTCTTCTTTTGGCATTAATAGTCTTAGTAGGCAGTATTAGGAACACTTATCAGTATTCATATATGGTATTAAGGGTGGCATTTTTATTATGCTTAGTGCAGATTTCTTTCACATGTTAATACAACACCCATTTGTTTTAAGAAGATATTAAATATCTAATGTCAGAGTGTTGAAAATAGGATGAGATTTTGGGCAACTTCGGGAAGACCTGGGGCTGCATCTCTAAAGCCAAACCATGTGAGTTTAATACAACGGGGAAAATTACCTGGGAAAAACACTGGAACTGCAGGGTGATGGCCCGTGGCACAGAAAGGATACAGAGATCTTTGAGCAGGAAGCTATTTGGCAGCCTTTCTGCCTTAGCTGGCGGAGAGCAGCCAGGAGCTGATTTAGTCAGTGGGTAGGAGAGGCAGCTCCCAGTGAAGAGTTGAGAAAGCGAAGGCGGTCCCAGTGAACTATCAAGAAATAGCGATCCGGAGTTATTATGTAACATTAGGGTCAGAACTGGAGATAAGAGGCTGATGCATCACAGCATTAGCAAACAGCCAGTGTTAATATGTTTGCATAGATAAGGCAGATTTGGCGTGGTACACGGGCATAAAAATGAGGAGCCAACACGAGCTGAAACGGAGCTCAGAGCACCACTGCCAAGAGATGTAATTCTTGTCTTCATCTCCTTTGAATATCAAGGTTTATTTAGTTTACAAACATATGGGTTTTCAAAGCTATTACAACTGTGACATTGATTTAGAAGCTACAGACATGCAAGAGGTTAAGATTAGAGCTGGCCAGGAATTTTCTTACAAAACAGAATTTTGCTTTTTAGCCAGGATTAGTTAAGACAACTGAGCCTTACAACATCATCCTGCCAGGTGAAAAAATGACTCACTTGACAAGCACAGTGCTGCTGGGATGAGTCCTTTTAAACTGTGTATTTACATAAACATTTATGGGGTGTTATGATTATTAAGAAAAGATGTGATAGGGAGAATTGCACCTTTCAGTTGCTCAGGCAAGGGGAGGATAGTTTGGGAGCCACTACCTTCCTTTGATTTATTAAAGTGGTGAGGAAACTCTTGCTTCTCTGTACAGCAGGGTGGGCTATGCCTTCATGCCATGCCCTATACCCACTATAACCTGAGGTTTATTAAAAGGGTATCAAAACAGAAGAACAAGCATTTTATATCTGAACTTAATTAAAATTGACATCTAGAAAACAAACAAACAAAAAATAGTAAACAAAGAAAAGCTTGTTTCATAAAAAAATTCTTTACTGGAATAAATGCCCAAATATTAAAATAAGAGAATCATAGAATCATTTAGTCTGGAAAAGGCCTCCAAGACCATCAAGCCCAACCTTAATACTACTACTACTTATAATAATGATAATGAACAACACATCTGTCTTTGTAGCACGCTAAAGCCCCTGCTACAAAAAGAGAAAAGCAGCAGAATCCTGTGCCAAATCACCACCACATTCTCAATCAAAGAATTTTGAACTTCAGCTCAATTCGCTCAGACGCTGGGGATTATTTGGGCAGAACCTGAGATTACAAATCAAAGAGCACAGAGCAGCACATGTATATGTTCCAGTTATGAAAGCTGCTTAATGATTAAAGTCATCTATGCTAAATAAAAAAAAGAAGAAAAAAAGCAAAACTGATGTTGAGATCTGAAAGTATGTCTGTGGATTGACGGGGCAGAGGTTAAATCCAGATGAGGGTCACTCAAGCCTGGTGTTAGGCTAAATGAGTACAGCATTAATGCTGAAAAATCCTGGCGCTGAGCTCACCACCTGTCTGCTGCAGAAATCCGAGGTTCAGCTCCAACTCGAGGGTTACTTGCATTTACGACACTTATGTGCTGCTAACCAGGGAGGAGGAAGTAGATAAATCTGGCTGTTGTTTCAATTGCTGCTACCATCCTTAAATTACTTTTGTCTGCTGCCTTTTTAAAAGGCACCACTTCTCACTGCAAGTGCAACAGGATGCTTGTACTGTGGAAATATGACAGAGAGCAGTTTCAGTGTAGCAGGGCTTGAAATGGTGAATCCTGTCAGGAAAACAGAGCACAACCTTTCTACTTTTGGGTTTGTTTTTTTTTTTTTTCCTTATACATTTTTCCTTTACATTCTTATTTGCAATTTTCTGCAGAAGAGGTCTGAAAAAGCTAAAGGAGAACTGCAATTTTTCGATCCTGGCAGTGATGACAATGCAAACATTTAGGTCCTGATGTCAACAAGAAAAATGTCTTACTGACTCAGAACTGAGCTTTGTGTAACATCAAAGGGTTAAAATAACCAACACTTAAAGGAAAGAGGCATAGATCACTTACAAGACATATTCTATTATTTGCTGAAAACTTGTAGGGCGGATGTAAGCTTGTTATCATTCACCAAAAGATAAAATTTGCTGCAGAAGGTACACACTTTGCAAGTGTAGAGCAGCTAATCTCAGACCACTAATAGATTTAACCTTGTATATTCACAGATATTTAAAAGTGTTATGGTTTGAAGGTCAACTCCACTGTCTCCGAGTACAAGGAAAGCAAAGAAAGGAATAAAAATTAGAAAGAATTAATTCTTCAAAAAGTTTTTACAAATCAAAACCCTGCAGTTTCACACTGAGAACAAAAGAAGCATATTAAACACCAAAGTTTATCAAGACAAATTAGGTCCCAGTTTCAAATTTTCTTTAATCTTTTGCATCTGAACGTTTTTTTGCCTCATGCTGTTTTCCCTAGTTAAATGTTAAAATGAATTCTAGCCAATACCATTGACTTCCTCCCTTAAAAATATTGAGACACATAATAAAAAATTAATTACTTCCCCTAATTTCCGTGTGATTCTTTAAAAAGATGTAAAATTCATTTAAAGTAAGTGGCGACTTTGTCTTTGAAGATCACGACAATTAACATGGATCAAAGCTTAGGTTCTGTAACGATGATAGCTTATTAGCATAATGAAATTAACTTAGAGACAAGAATCTTTAATAGGTACAACAAAAACGCTTTAATAATACTTGAAGAAAATTATGTATTTGCTAGAAGTACAACAGTTTCAGACTTTCTATCCAATTAATAAGTTGTTAATTAACTCCTTTTCCAAACAATGTGCACTTTAAGTTAACATCTGCCCATTGGATAACACTTTCCAATGGTATTTTTTTTTTTTTTGATATACTGTAGAACTGCAACACTGTTTTACTGGGAATTCCTTGTAGGACTATTCTTATACTAGGGAAACAGGACCCAAATATAGTAATATGCTTTCTACAGCCAACCAATTAAAAAAAAAAAAAAGAGAAGGCTTATTTCAAAGATGGGGAGGAGGAATGGGTAATTCCTTAATTCTGGCTGCATTGTTTGTGTGTAGTCTCAGATTTCTTTGCATTTTCAATAGAAATTATTTTCTGCAGTTTCTATTCCCCTGCAAAATGGCTCTCTGCTGATTAGTGCCTTATATAGACCTGATTTGGGAGCAATTTTCATATATTTTTAAAATATCTATTTATAGTTCCATGGTACAAGATTTTACAGTCTTGTTTTATAAGACTGTAAATCAATAACTATTGGTTTTGAAGATACAAAGAGGGAAGGTTGGTCACAAAAAGTTAAAATAGAACCTTATATATAAAACCAGTGTTTTCACAGACTTTGCTTTGTAGTGCAGAATAATAAGGGCTTTCAGCACTTGAATTTTTAATTAAAATGACACACTTTTGTTTTAGGGGCTTCTGCCTATAGAGTGGTGTGGGGATCAAAAATTTCACAGAGCATTTTGCAAGTGGATTTGGAGAACACACGTGACTCTGCACTGCACGGGCTGCTTAGGCCAATGATGGAACAATTAAAGAGGCCTTATTTGAAACAAATGAGTTATTATATTCTGTTGGGTCAAGGATTCATGTTTTAATAAATCCCTAATTACAGTAACTTTTCATTTAATCTGGCAAATTCTAAGCAAGCTAAGAATTTATGAGAGTTGGAATCAGCAATAAAAAATGCCTGTCTGCCATTCTGCTCAGGGCCACACAGGTTGAACCCATTTTGAGGAGCTTGGAAGGCAGGAATGTATCTCCTGAACAGGGCACTGGGACATGGTTACACCTATGTATGTATAAAATAGTATTATGCATGTCTAAAATAATATTGTGCATGTATAAAACAATATTGTGCGTGTATAAAATACACTGTATATTAAACCATGAATAAAATTGTATACAGAATTATTATGTTATAGTCATTATTAATAATAACCTGGAGAGTCTTCAATCCTTGTTTTTTCAGAAATAAAAAGGAAATAAGAAGAATCAACTAAATCCCCAGCGCAGCTCAATGCAATGAGAGCGTTTCTAAGGTGGGTTATTTTTTTGCCTTGGCAAACTTTTCTACCACGACCTGTGACTACACAAAGCTTCCTGTGCACCATCCAGCCAAAACTCTTCCAGTCACTACTGGCTGAGCTCAGGATTTCTATTTCTGATCATGTGTGGTGCTGGCCAGGCTCCTCTCAGCTCCTGGTATGCGGCTGTCAGAGTACAGGCACCTTTGAGAAAAAAGCAAAATTGAGTCGTAATGAACGTTTCCATGTGAAATTTTTAGATTTTGAATTTTAGCGTTAGGATTTGCTGGTCCAACACCACCTTGAGTGCAACTCCCCCAGCCAAAGGCAAACATTGCCTCCCCTAGAACAACACCCTTATGAGAATTAACTAATGAATACCCAGCAAACAAACGTAGCACAGGTTTTACCATTCACTGAAACACCTCCTTCTTTGACAACAAGGTGCCACCAATAACTCACATGGAAACTGCATGACAATGGAGAGAAATCGAGGAAACTGCTGTTTTCTGCACACAAACAGGCAGCCCCTCTACCTTTTCAAAGTTTATGGTCTCTTTACTGACCATAAATATGTAAAGTCCTGTGAATTACATCAGTAGCTGGCTGAAATTCCTTTTTGTTGTTGTTTCATTTTGAAAGTTGCTGGGGTGGGTTTGGTTGGTTGGGGGTCTTTTTATTGCAAATCGGAATTGGTCATTTTTCAGAATTTCTCCTAAGTTATCAAAGGCTGAAAATCCTTGTTTAGAAAAAAAATAGAGCAAGAACTCTATTTGTGTGACATCCAAGTGTTAAAATAACCAACACTTAAAGGCAGAGATCACTTAGGACACATATTCTATTATTCGTTGAGAACCTGTAGGGTGGATGTAAGTTCGTTATCATTCACTCCTCCCTGGGGCCTGAGCTGGCCAGGAGCAATGGGGACAGCACAAAGGATATTGGTTTTGTCTCCATTTACTCAACAGCTTCCAGGTCTACCTTGTTCCCTGGATCTGGGGCAATTCTGCCACCAAAATTGCTGCAGGGATTAGTAATATGAAAAGCAGAAGGTTCTTCTCAGAGGAGACTGACCCAGTCCTGGCAGAATTTGGGGCCATGCCCTAGGGATGTCCTCGTTAGCACCCAGCTGAGCTCTCCACAAACTGAGTTCACCTACTTCCAGCAGAATCTTTCTGAAAACAAAGACACTTCCTTTAAACTCCTGGCTTTTGGCACACCACGGTTTTTTGAGGTAAAACATTTCCAAATTGTAAATCCATCAGATATCTCCCCAGTTCCAAGTTCCTTGGTATCCAAGAAATATGATACAACCTTGGCTGGGAAGTGCAGTCGAAAGAACATCATCACCTATTGCCTTTCCTGCATACTTCCATGGCATACCTATTTTTCCATGGATGACTCCCAAACTAAGAAAAGTCTCTCTCCTTGCCTCACAAAATCCAGTGCTTAAGCTGTACAAGACACTGAGTGCAGGCCAGAAACATTACAGGTTCTTCTAAATAAGACATTATTATTCTTTACAGGAGGAAAAAAGAGATCAGGCTCATCTCTAAGCTGAGAAATGCACTTACTGTTCCAAATTTTGAGTCAATATTGAGAGTTAGTTTATACATAACGCTCTAGCGGAGATTGATACAATGCCAGAAGATACTAAATTCTCATTTGTAGTGAATGACCACCACACAGAATTGCCAGCTGTGAGTTTCCTTTATGATAACAAAGAGCTTGCCAGGAAAACCCTCGGTACAAAAATGGTGCTGATAAATACATCGATTTAAAGATAACCAGTACAGCACTTCCATTGTTCACACATGGTTTCATTTTTTGGTCAGCAGAACATATTTCCCTTGCCCAGCTTCTCCTTCCAACAAGGTATTTCAGCCTTTTTCCTGCTTTGGAAACAGAAAACTCTATGACTAAATCATGAATACATGATTTAGGTTGGCCTGGCTGGACACACACAAGAGCAGGATTTGGCTGTTGAGAAATGGTGAAGTAGCAGGTTTTTGAAATTATATAATAGCATTCTTCACCCATCCTATTCCAAATTATCTGCCTAGAATTAAAAAAGAAAGGTTTATTTTTTATTGATTATTCCCTTTGAAATATCACCTTTGCCAATCAATGTGGTGTTGTTAGTGCCAGCTTTCTGGGATTTCTCGCAGTTGTGCCCTGGATTTGGGATTCTCTTGATGGCCCTGTTCTTTCAGTGATGCTGTTCCTGTCTGCTTTCAGAATAATTTCTCTTTCACACTTCATTTGCATGTTTTTCTCACTGCATGGGAAAAAAACCCAAACAAGCACAAGTTTCCTTGTCTCCAGCTTCACAACTGAGCAAAACATATATTCCCTTTCCTTCCCATTCCCCCTACCCTGCTGTAGAGTTGGAAATGTTGCTTCAGACATTCATGTGCAGCATTGTGGAAAACCATGAGCAAAAATCCTGGCTGTGAATTGGGAAAGTCTGAGCAGGAGCCCTTTGGATAATGACCTGAAGGCACATTGCTCTAAAAGGACAGAATCTACCCAGGCTTCAGGTAAAGCCGTAATTTCATCTTTTTCAATTCGTATTGGTTTAAAGAAGCTTTAAGTTTTACTTGCAGATTTGGATAAGTACCTACTAAATTCCACCTCTTTAAACAGGAATTTTTCTTCAGTAGTTTTGCCTTCATTGACAAGGACTTCTTAAATCTCAAGTGCCCCATGACAGACAAACTGACTCAAAGGAAGAGCTCCGTGGTGGAGTCAGCCCAATTACGATGATTTTACTCACCACTTGCAATTTAACTCTTTCTTCCTGTAAATGTTGCATCACACACTGAAGACCTCAAGGCAGAAATCATTTTAGAAAAGTTACATCACCTGTTTAAGAAAAACAAACAATCTAGAACCTAAGTTATGATAGAGGTGTTCCTCCCTATACCCACAATTGTGTTGTTACCTGCCCCTCCTCTTCCCCTCTTGAAGTTGTAGAGCAGGATGAGCCTCCCCTCAGTCTCCTCTCCAGCTGAGCAGATCAAGTGACCTCAGCCTCTCCTCTTGTGTCTTCCCCTTCTTCTTTCACCGTTTTTGTAGCCCAAATTTGACAGGTTGGGGTTTCAGGGTCCTGCCCAGCAATTTTCATTTGCTACTTGTATTGTACCAGCAAGAAAAGGCAGCAAGAGCCCGCTCCAGGTGCAGCCCTCGTTGCTGAGTTACAACCCAGCCACAACCCACAGCATTGCCCTGCTCCTCTTGGCCCTCATTACTGAGCTCTCAGCATTCTCACCCCTCTTGTCGCCTCTTTAATAAGAAATAAAGTTGTTTGTTTATTTTATACCTCTTTAACTTGTCATTTAAGATTTGCAGAATGCCATCAATCTCTGCCTCAGCACGTTGACCTCACTTTAATTGGTGGGGCTCTAAATTCTGCACAGATGTTATTACTGTGAATTTAACTTTATATAGCAAGAAATTCGGGGCTGCCATATGCTGTCTTTTATGAGCTTGCAGTTTGCAATGAATATCCATGACTAATGCTTGTGACCCAGGTAAGCCCGTGATTAGCGAAGGTAAAAAGTTTACCCAACTTTATTGCAGCACTTTCAGTAATTTCACCAACAACTAATGAACACATCTCCCCTGCCTCTGCGTTGGTACAAAAATTGCTTGGCTCTTCTTAATATATCTGTCAACATCTAGAGCCATTCTGGGACTCTCATGAGTCAGCCAAAATTTTCTACATTCATAGATTGCGTATCAGAGGGGATAAGATGATTTCCTCTGATATCCAGCATGAATCAGACCATTTTTATGTTTTTCTAGTGGTTTCTAGTTGTGCTTGGGGGGTTGGCAAAACTTTCTGAAGGTTAGTAGGATTTAGCCAGGTGCTAAATCCAGAATTCAAATACATCTACTAAGTCTAGACAGAGGTAGAAAAAACAGAGATACACGGAAAATTAGGAAAAACTTCATGAACTGTGATCTATCGTAAACATCTTAAATTTCTTTCCACCCAAAACAATAGCTTCAGTTTAGTTGAAGCTCCAAGAAAACCTGTTCACTGTTAGTGACCTTATTGGTCTAAAGGCCAGGAAGAAGAAAACATTATTTCAGCTGAAGGGAAAACTGGAGAGAAAAAAAGTAGGAAAAAGAAAAAGCCAGTGGGTTTGAATTAGTCATGCATATATTTGCAATGCAAAGTAGGAGAAAGTCTTAAATCAACAGAGAACTGAGGTTGTGGTGCCTCCTCACTGCGGGAATGGAGTCAGGAAAGCTAACTTATCCCAAGATAGAACTCTCCAGGCTTTCAAAAGTGATTACATGGAGTGCAGCAGCAGGTAGAGGCACCTGTAGATCAGAAGTCCTTGCCCAGTCTTATTTCCATGTCTCAGCCTTACTCCTGCTAAACACTTTGCCCAACGATCAGCAAACAATAATAAATTCCTGCTCACTGTCAATAACATTTATCACAACCAGAAGCATAGAAAAAATCCTGAAAATATGAATAAATCTGAAGCACTACAAAGTTGAAGTTGCTGGTTAATAAGTAGAAATATGTTTGCAGCAGGTCCTGTGTTCCCAGCAGCTCTGTTCACATCTACGGAGTCAGCTCACGAAACAGGAATTGGAGCGGTGCTCTCATGAGTCACTCTGCTTGGAAACCTTTGCACATTTAAAAAAAAAAATAAAATCCACAATCAAAAAAAGCCCCCATGCATTAAAAGTATCTTAGCCAAGCATGTTATTTCTCTTAAACATACAACAAAACACAACTGTCTTCAAGGTAAATATCCTCTGTTTTATTACCTTAGATCACCTTTCAGTGCTGTAATCATGCCATTAGGATTGCAGTTCCTGGCTCCAAAAGAAATAACCACCTAACTATAAAATTCTGGTTTCTCAGTCTATTTTGGGGGGACAACCAGAGTTCAGTGGGTCTGAGCCCCCACCACTGAAACCGATGGCAGTGGGTTCAAGTCTCCTGCTCCATGGTGTATCCCAAGGAGAATATTTTTTTTTCTCAGCTGCAGTTTCTAACAGATGTTCAGGCAGCTCATGTCATTCTTCTGAACTAAATTAGAGAGCTGTGTCAGGAAAAAAGTGTGGACAGTCTGTGTCACCCACAGATGCACCAGCAACATTCCAGCTGGTACCACCAGGGGCTTCTGTGTTTCTGGTGTTTTCTTTTGTAGCCTAAAAAAACTTTGAAATGGGGAAAAGAGGAAGTTTCTTCATTTGCCTTATAGGTGGAAATGAATTTGAAGAGTAAATCATTAAAATCAGTCTTCTACAGGTCTGCATGGGGTCACCAGAGTGACTCCAAGGATCTTAGCTTTTCCTCTGAGACTTTTTACCTTTCTGTGCAATATCCTCCAGGATAAGAGCCCAAACCCTTTGGTTCCAGCCTATTACAGCTAGAACAGGCTTAGAGTGTGGGAATTCCATATTTCATAACATATTGTAATGCGTTATGTTTTATTGTCACTACCTCTGGAGCCAGGAAAGTTGCATCTGTCATGAGTAACTTCTGCAAAAAATAGGATAGCGGAGACCAAAGAATAACAAAAAAGATTTCACACTAAGAGGCCCCTCCCTGCAACAACAGCATTCATCAATAATGATAATATCAAGTGGCAGCAAGACACAAGTGTCCTTAAACTACCTTTGTGCATCTCTACACTGTTTTCTTGTCCCATCCTGCAGACAAGGTTTGGATCCTGCCCTCCCAGGTGGTCCAGATGTGTGCAAAAGCTGCATCAACAAGTGTTAGGTAACACGTCCATAGAACGAATCAGCTCAGCACAACCCCAAGAGATGCTCAAAGCTACTTTTAATCCTGGACACGTCAGCTGCTGCTGGGCTTGACAGGCCTGACTTACCATGGATGTGCAGACTAGGACTCCAGTGGCCCTTAAATAATGAATTTATTCTTTTTTAAGAACAAGATTGCAGGTATACTTCAATCCCCTTTCAAGGTGACTTCTTAGCACTCTGCTGTGTATCTGCTGTGTTTCCTGAGGTCAAATCAGTGGCAGCTTTAATTGCACTTACAAGGAATGCTGCTAAAATGGGCACAGAGTCCTAAACTCAATGTTTTCTTCATTATTTTGCAACTTTGGGAGCCTGCCAACATCGTTGTGAGATTTGGCATGCACTTACCTGGAAAGAATGAGGCTTAATATTTCATTTCAGCTTTGCAAGGTTTCCTCCTCCCGCCAAAAAAAGAGCAAGCAGAAGAATCAGAAACACAGGCAAAGGGCGAGGCTGGTCCTTCTGATGTGGGTATAGGCTCTACAAGGTTCTGGAGGGCTCTCCTGGAAATCAAGAGCAGCTCCACCACAAGTGGCTGCACCTTTAGCAGCTGCTCCTCCACTCTGCAAATTTGTGTTCACAGGGAATATTCTTACCTCCTTCTTCCTAAGGCTGGATTGGTAGGTCACAGAATCATTAAGGCTGGAAAAGACCTCTAAGATCATCAAGTCCAAAAATTAAGAGGTGAGAGGTTTGTCACGCTTGGAGGTGTGAACTGCAAAAGCCAAGCTGAGAGCCTCACCTGCAGCCTTAAAGACAGATCCATGTTTAACTCCTGCTTTAGACCTTTAATATAGAAAATAATCCTCATGCAGCTGTAACTTGGTACTTGGAACGCACAGACTACCTCGTGTTGACAATTTTAATGTAAAATGCTTTGACAGCCTCAAAAAGGAGTGGAAATAAAGGTTACCACAAGAGCTGCTGCTCACCAATACCTTGGCAAGTTAAGGCCAGGTTGGACAGGTTTTGGAGCAACTTGGTTTAGGGGAAGATGTCCCAGCCATGGCAGGCAGGCTGGAACAAGATGAGCTTTAAGGTTCCTTCCAGCCCAAATCATTCTGTGATTTTGTGAAATCAAGCTTCTGCTTTCCTGGGTTGCTTCAACAAGGATTCAACTCACCCACGTAAAGTGAAGGTTTCTCTTTTGCTGGTTTAAAACAGGGCTTCCACAGGGCTGAGACCCCTCTGGAAAATCATGACATTGGAGCTGGGTTTCTCATGGGCCGGGATGGTACTTACGCAGTGAAGGTTCTGCCTGGAACCAGGGTAGTTCCTGAGCATCTTGCCTGGGGTGAGCATCAGGAAAGGGAGACCCACTGCAGTGCCTCCTCCATTGGGATGCTTCAGCTGTTGAACAGAAGTGTTTTCCTGGTTAGATTCCTGGAGCTGTGCTTCCCCCATCCACAGTGTCCAACTTCCTCCATGCACACTGCAAAGACTCCTTGACTCCTGACTCAAGCTAAAATAATCTAGCAGGCCTACAATTTAAGCACAGCTATGTCAAAACCCTTCTGTGGATCCAGTCTTCCCTCTGCAGCTGCCTCACTGAAAGGATTCAGCTACTTGGGAAATGAAGCACTGTTCACTGGGAATGAGGATGTCAGATACAGCTTCCAAAGGACTGATGCCTCGGTATATTTTGGTTTCATATTCTTATGTCAATAACACTGGTAGGAAATGGGAAAAGGTAAAAGCTCTGTGAGGCGTGCAAAATGAGCGTGGACAAGGAATGGGAGTGTGACAGTAGGGGCCGGCACGGCTGTCACCGGGACCAGCAGAAAACATCCCCTAAGGGCCTGAAGCCCTTCCAGCCCTCCCTACTCGAAGAGCTAAATTTTGCTGTTTGCCTCAGCGGCATAAATCGGCAGCATTCTGACTGAATCCCATAAAAGTAAATCAGTGTAAGTGAGGCCAGACCGCGGCCCCGCAATCCTGCAGGAGCAACGCTGGGAAAAAGGGCCGGTGATCGCAGCGAGTGGCGGCTCCCGCCACGCTGGTGGCAGAACACGGAGTCAGCCAGGGAGCAGCTGGGAGGCAGCCAGATGGGCAATGAAAGTTTCGGGGCACAGCCAGCGCCTCAAAAAAATAGGTTTTTAATTGTAGGAAATTTTGCAAGACATAAAATTGAATTATTTTCCTTTTTGCTCCAGCAGCAGAAATGTAAATGCTGCCGTTCGCACAGAGAGGGGTTTTTCAAGTTGTTGTTGAGAGGCTGCGCTTAAAAAGGGGCTGGTATTAATCATCTCTACGTCAGGCAAGTTTAAAGGGGCACATGAGGCAGTTCCTTGGAGGAGCTGATGGACAGGAGTCTATTTTGCTGGCTGGTGTTTTTTTCAGAGAGGGTATCAAATGGGTCCACGTGGCATGAACAGAACATAGCTCCAGATGGGAGAGCAGTTCCCATCTCTTGCAGAGTAAATCTGCTGTTTGAGACTATATTCTATGACTGAAATTTTATACATATGACTTTGTTGGAGCTGGGATCTCTTCCTTTGAAAATGTGCTACAATAATAATTGCATTTACCAGTTGCCAGTCCTTCTCGCGAAACGTGGGGGCTTTTTTTTCTGTTCGGATTGTGAAATTAATTGTCTCTAGCTAATATAATTAAAAACAAACACTTCGGATTTCAGCAGAGGGAAATGGGAAGGGAGAAAGAGGAAAAAAAAAAAAGAAAAAAAGCAAATTGCAGCCCTGATTTTCTATTGACAACAAGAAAGCTCTGCCATCCCTGAACTGTTTAATTATTGAAATGAACTGTAACAGTACACTGGATTGTTGCCGAGGTCACCGAGTAGTACTGGATGTCAAGAGGAAAGCAGCAGCTCCAAGAGCCCTGCAACGCCCCAGGCTCCGGGTGAAATCCCACACACTTTTTCTCAAGCATTCAGGCTCTGATAGGTAGCCTGATAGCACGGCCGATTTGCTGGTATTACAGAGGTCCGACGGTGCTTGCTTGTTTTAAGACGAGCCAAACTATGCTCTGGTGACCACCGTGACGCTGTGATTCCCATGCCCTATCGCATTCCTCTTTCTCAGATCCCAGGCATTTTTTTTTTCCCCTACGTGCAGTCCAGGATGTAGACAAATGAATTCCAAGTGACCTATGTGGGGGTGGACTCTTTGGAAACAAACAACAAAAATAAGATATCTCCTGTCCTCACTTTTTCATTTGCTCGTTCCCTGGATACAGTTTATTCGTGGCAATGAAATACACATTGTGTCTCTGGAGTTAGATCCAGCAGCAACATCTTTACCACCCCCTAACCTTGGTGCTTTTTTTTTTTCCTCCTTTTTTTTTTTCTTTTCTTTTCCTGATTTCCTATTTAAGCCTTTACAAAAGACATCTTGTTTAACATTATCTGCTCCTTTGGAAGCCAGGCTGCCCTTTAAAGCCTATCATATCAAGGCTTGCTATTGATTTAAACAATGTTTTTTTACTGGAAAAAGTTTAGGAAACTGGAAGTTTTGTAAAAAATTCTTGTCCATATCTGCACTGGTAGGAGGGTCTGCTGGACAAATAATCACTGTTTGCAGGGAAAGGGAAAAACTTCTTTAGAATCTTTCATAGTGAAGAAAATCCTATAGATACAAAAACTGCTAAAAAGAAATAAAACTGCAGTTGAGGAACAGACAATAAACATTTCAGATTGCTTTATGGCACACTATTACAGGCAACTATCTTGCTTAAGTAGGCATAACATTTTTCACAGTATATATTTAAGGTTTTTTTATGGGGTGGATTAACAGCAGGGAAACATAGCTCTTAAAGGGAGGGGAGAAATAATTTCTGCCACTCCAGTGGCCTGATAGGTCACAAAAATCTTATAAAAATGGCCAGAGAAATGCACTGCATGGTCAGGCAGGAACAGCCTCCAGCCTACCCTGATGATCGTGTTGTGGACTGCACACAGAGCCCACGAACAACAGAACCTGGGAGTGAGCCCTGGGGTCAGTTCTGGCCCTGCAGGCACTGGGGAGGCTGCACTGGTTTCCAAGAGTGTTGCTGGGACACCTGTGGAAGATGCAGCTCTGCAGTCTGGTGAGAGCAGCACTGGAAAGAGGTTTCTGCTGAGAGACACCGCTCCTCTCCCACCACTGGCACTCTTGGAGCATCCATGAGCCCACTGGCAGCAGCCCCTTGCTCCTGCTGTCAGAGTCAGCCTGCCTTCCTCACCGCAGGCCAGCTATCAGGCTGTTTGGGCCACCACAGCCCCCCCATGGACCTCAGCCGTGCTCCAGAGTGGCTCTCAAGGACAGCAAGCTATGCAGCGACATCCCCTTCCAGGCTGCCAACTGCTGCTAGCTTGAAACAATGAAACAAAGAATAATGAGAAAAAGAACAGCACTGTGCTGGATTCCCTTTGGCTTCATTAAAATTAGTGACGTCCTTCAGTTCTGGGTGCTCCAGAGCTCTCCTGGCTGTGCACAAAGCAGAGCCCAGAGGGGCAGGATCCTGCCTGGCAGAGGGTTCTCTGCCCCGACTCCATGGGCTGATGGGGTGGGTTTGCCAGTTCACAGAATCCCAGAAAGGTTTGGGATTGAAAGAAACCTTAAAATCCATCCTGTTCCACCCCCTGCCATGGGCAGGGACACCTTCCACTGTCTCAGGGTGCTCCAAGCCCTGTCCAACCTGGCCTTGGACACTTCCAGGGATCCAGGGGCAGCCACAGCTTCTCTGGGCGCCCTGTGACAGTGCCTCCCCACCCTCATAGGCAATAATTCCTTTCTAACATCTAATCTAACCCTGCTCCCTGTCAGTTTAAAACCAAATCCCCCTGGTCCTATCACTCCATGCCCATGTGAAAAGTCATTCTCCAAATATTTAGCTAATTTTTTAGCAGTCCAAAGGAAATGAGAGGAAACTGATTTTTGTTGTTCCCCATGGAGTAACAACTTGCCCTGTTCCCCAGTTTACTTTTACCTCCTTGGAAACAAACACTTTTTACTCCAGATGCTCCCACCAGTGGCTGAGTCCTCATGGGACCTCCTTCACCTTCCTGGAATATGCAGAGTTGCCACAGAGGCAGAGGAGCTGATCTCTTCGTAAATTATGTGCACTGAACTAAGCAATTTAACAGTTCATTCCCCCAGGTAGCCACTGACCACTGTATGTCTATCTACTTAATCTGGCAATTAATCTCTGGAAGGCTGGTAGTCATTTTAGATTAACTTTTTAATCGTAAAAATTAGTAAGCAACTTCCTTTTGGTTAATTTTTCTTTTTATTTGTTAGTTTTCCCATATATTTCCAGTGGTCATCTCATCTACTAAATTCGTTCATCCTTTTCAATGCATGACTTTGGGAATCAGAGGTGGGGGGAGGAGGGAGAGTTGCTAAGAAATTGGAAAACATTTTACATTTTTTAAGTAGGTAAGATTAAATGTTTGTGCCATAGTTTACAATTATAATAAAATAAATCTAGAAACTATTTCATGTATGAGAGCATGTGCATTAGAAAACATATTTCTGTAACAGATAACCATCTTCTGAACAGTAGAATGCTGGTAATTTGTCAGTTTTTCTTTTAATTAAAACTGTGAATATAGTTCATGCTCTGTTTGATTCAGTGTCAACATTTTGGATGGGGGCTAAAACTGATTTCCTCTTAAATCTCTGCATTTCTCAGGACAACTGATGAAGTGTGCCTTAACATTAAGCTCATGAACCCATGAGGTTTGCCTCTTTCAAGATCAGTAAATCAAGAGATATTAGAGCAACAGCCCTGATAAGACTCAAGACTTCTAACACTTCTGTAAATGCTCTCTTTACCAAAACTGCATCCATTTTTCCTCTCAGACAACCTGTTTTAATTCATTGCATCATTACCAAGCTGGTCCACTGTAAAATGAATTAAAATTACGCTAGTTAGGAATTCAATTCTGAATATTTTTCTCAGTGCAAGCCATGAAACTTTTACACTATTTAATATTTCTTTTCTTAACAACAGAAATATCTGCCTGGTGTTTCTCTAAATAATTTAAAATAATATTTTCTTTTTTGAATTTTCAGTCCTCCTTTCTGGAAATATGAAAACTTGCATGGTCTGTGTTGGAAGGGACCTTAAAGCTCATCCAGTTCCACCCCCTGCCATGGGCAGGGTCAACTTCCACTATCCCAGGGTGTTCCAAACCCCATCCAACCTGGCCTTGGACATTTCCAGGGATCCAGGGGCAGCCACAGCTTCTCTGGGCACCCTGTGCCAGGCCTCCCCACCCTCACAGACAAGGATTTTTTCCATATATGCAACCTAAATTTCTCCTCTTTCAGTTTGAACCCAGCACTCCTTGTCCTGTCACTACATTCCTGATGCAAAGTCCCAGATCTGGGTGAGTTTGGAGCCCCAGACCTCATTTCTGTTACACAGAGAGTGGAAACAACCACCACATTTCTTTAAAACACATCTCACCGTATTTAACTCCAAGCCCCAGTTCCTTCTACCATGCTTATTTTAATAAATACTCATGGCATGCAATAAAATTAAAACATCAGTGAACAAAACAGATCCACATGAATTTTTCCCCAGGGATTAGGAACGGAGAGGAAGCACATCTGGTACAGGAGAGTTGTGTTGCTAACTGTGCTCAACTGCCCCACTGATAGGTGAGTACAGCGATAATCTCATTTATCTGCAGTGTACCTGAGTGCTTCTTGGACCAAAGCCTGGGGAGGGCAAAGGCAAAGACTGAAAATTGAGAAAGCCCACTCAGAAAAGATGGCAACTTTCAGATGTAATCACCCTGGTAGTGAGGTACTTGATTCCCTGGGAATTACCTCAAGACAAACACGGTGAGAATTACGCTGGAGAGGATGTGAGGAAAAGCACACCATGAGAAAGAGGAGCAGATGCATCTTTTGAGCTCAGTATTCCTCATGCCTCTAACTTCACATGCCCTTTACACAGCCTTCTACTAATTTTTCTACACTGATAATCTATAGAACCTAATTACACAAAGTCTAAAAAAGCTCCTTCTACGAAAGGCATAATGCTGATATCTGAGTCACGAGCACAGTTAATGTAATCTAACACATATTGCGGGAACCTACTGCACACAGATATTACCAATTAGCACATGATTTTAACAATCAACATTCATGCAATTAATAGAACACTTCATATTCCTTCTAATTTTGAGCTCTGCATGAGCATATGTTATCATGACGGAATGTGGGATCATTTATTTATACTGGAAGCAAGGCACCACATAGAAATCAGAGATGCTGAAAGTTAGCCTGAAACTGAAACAGGCTCAGCTTTGCACTGAAGAAAGAATATTATTAGTCTGACTTCTAAAAGTTGAACCTTTACCTTACCTTCTTGTTGATCCTTGCTGTTGGTGAACTTCTGGAGAGGAAACTGCATCCTGATTACAGTTGGGGACTACAACAATCAGTTCATCAACAAGCACTTCTCTCTAAAACTGAAAACTATAACTTAAACATCACTCAAAAAAAAAAAAGAGTAAACATATACTGCTTAGATATTTAAATATATATATATTTTTTTCAAAGATAACAATAGCTAAGCACCTTGTTTTCCATAACATATTTATTATTTTACTTTGTTGTGAACTGGGAAGAATTGCTACACTTACAGGGCCGATGAAGGTTTGAGGCACACAGAGAATAAACCCAGATCCCCACAGCGTTTAGCCACACACTTACTTTGAATTCCATAGGATTTAGGGATTTGATACCTTTAGGATCCAGTCCTGTCTATTTTTCTGGCAGCAGAGGAAGCAGGGAGGCAAATACCTGCTTCCCAGAGTGGTTGCCAGCTTCCCTTACCTGTCTCTCTCTTCTTCCTCCGTGGAGCTGATATCAGCAAGAAGCAACAAAACCTTGCTTTAATTACTGAAGCCATAGATGTGTTACTGGCTCATTAAGGAGACAAGATGCTCAGTGAAGAAGGTGTTTTTTACACATAGATTGGAAGGACTCACACTGCACTGCTGCAGTGGCTGGAGCTGCTACATTCCCTGTCTGGCTCTGAGAAGGATAACGTCAAAACACTGGGACTGTGCGAGCCTTCACTCCAGAACATCCTCGCATCTCCAGCTGCCTGGTTGCAGACATGTCCCACACATGGTTCCTGCGACTGAACACATTCCTGCAGGCCTTCCCAGCCAAACACGCCCTTCAGGAGCTCCCCCTGGCAGCCTGGGTACACACATGTGCCATGCTAGCATCCCACCGTACCGACCCTCCCTTCAGTTTAAGAAGATCTCTCCTCTGATCCTGCTCTCCATATGCTTTGGAGAATGTGGCAAGAGTTGCTGTCACCAGGGAGTCCCTTTCCACTTGCAGTAGAAGGTGGTGGCTGTTCCCTCTTTGCCTTTCCACTGGATTAGGAACAGCATTAGATTCCCTTGGGCTTCTGCTTTGGGAAGAGCTCTAAGCCCAGCATGAGGAGGCTGCAGGTGGAGGGAATTCTCTCCAGCAGCAGGTACCAAAGCACCTTAGACTGCAGATGTAGACTCTAAATCATTGTGTCTTTCCCTCTTTCAAGACAAGCTCCTGAGAGAATTTGGTTTACCACACATCTGACATGTACTTATGAACAGGAGAAAAGCAGCCATTCTCTGGGTATAGCTGTATTTCTAAAAAATGTCAGAGGAGTATTTATGTCTCCCATTGCTGTCCCCCCCATCGAGGGAGCCTTCACAGAAACATCAACTTTTGGGCTGCTGCTGTTTTAAACAGGAACAGATTACAGCAATCTACAGGTTGTCAAAGAAAAGAGAGATTTCACCTGTGACTGCACCTCTCATGTTTATCTCAAGGGCTCTCCAACACGGTATTGGTAAAAAAAAGTGGTGAACCCTCTGTGAAAGTCAGTGTCTGGTTGTGCAATATGCACGCTTGGAAAGAAGGATGCAGTTCAGTCAGTCCAGATTTCCATGACGACCAGGGGAGATGCACAATTATATAGACAAACGAGAGGGGGAAAAAAAGGAACGTCTCAAATTCAGTTTGCCCAAGGTAACTTCAGTGAAGGTAATAGAGCAGCATGAGTGTCACTGACAGGGAGGCAAACTAAGCATAAAGGTTTCTACGCTGACTAAATACATTAGCAGTGGCCTTCCTGCCAAAAAGAAACCAAGAGATACTTTTTTCCACCAATATCTTCAGTAAACTTCCATTTTTCTTAACCATTATTTTTATTGAAGGCTTTGCTGCACAAAGAATCCAGGGGGAACAGGAAATCACATAATGGTGCAGGTTGGGGAATTCTCTAAAAATACGTAACCATGGCACCCTTGTCATTACCAATCAAGTATTCTTGATAAAAAGTAAAGTAATTAGCCTTTGAGAGGAGCATAAAGCTAATTAAAAATGACAACTTAGTCATCTCAACAAACAACAGCACAGAACCAGTCCAGAGTTCTAACTATAGCAGCGACGTGATAACCTGACCTGCCACAACCACTTGCCTTCAACCCCTTAAAAGAAACCAGTTTCTGAGAGTGAAACTTTGATAACCTCTTCCTTTGGTGTAAAATTTAGATTTGTCTCATCTACCATCCAATATTTCTGTTTGTTCTCTGAGTTTCTGCATCTTTTTCTAAGACAGTTTTGCCCAACTATCAGAAATTTTTGTAACTGAAATGATGGAAAGTCGTGTAGTCTCCTAAAAGGAGATGACAAAATGTGAAGCATGAACATATGCATTGTCAAAAAAATTCACAAGTTGCAAATGAGTTTAGTCTCATAACAAAGTTGCTTGCTCAGAATTTATAAATAATAACCAGAAACAAAAAGAAACCACTGGTCTCTCACTGAGAGGGCAACTGGGGTTCTGTCCTCTCACAGGTGGTAATGACAAGGTTTTAATTAATTTCTATGGAGCAAGAATGAATCTTTCTTCTTTTCTTGCTCTGCAAAAACCCTTGAGAAGGACACATTATCAGAAAATTATTACAATTACCACAGTTTTTCTTAGCAGGTGTGTTTACTCACGTTGCAGGTACAGAAGGAAACAAGTTGCTGTATTTTCGTGGAATCATGGAATGATTTGGTTTGGAAGGAACCATGAAGATCATCCAGTCGCACCCTCTGCCAAGGGCAGGGACACCTTCCACTATCCCAGGTTGCTCCAAGCCCCATCCAGCCTGGCCTTGGGCACTTCCAGGGATCCAGGGGCGGCCACAGCTTCTCTGGGCACCCTGTGCCAGGGCCTGACCACCCTCACACACAGGATTTCTTCTCAGTATCCCATCTAACACTGCCTCCTGGCAGTGGGAAGCCATTCCCCGTGTCCTGTCCCTCCATCCCTTGTCCCAGGCTTCTCTCCAGCTCTCCTGGAGTTCCTTTAGGCCCTGGAAGGGGCTCTGAGGTTTCCTTTTTGAAATCACCAGATTCTACTAAATATTTCCTAACATAAACGTTTATATTTTATATATATATAATTAAATACATTAACTGCAGTCAGCAACCCATGGCACTACATTCCTTAGAGCTGAGAGCTCATTCTCTTTAAGAATTAGAGTTATGGAAACACAGGATCATTAAGGTTACAAACAACCTCTGAGTTCATCAAGTCCAACCACTACCCTAACAAAGCTGAAGTGCCCTAACCTAAGGTGTGTGCACACAACAGAGTCTCCACAAAGTTGTGATGCAGCTCCTGAGCTCATACTCACAGATTTAAAAAGGATAAACCAGTACTGTGATGGGCCAAGCCCAAACATTGGCTCCTCAACAGGTCCTGCTGAGTGATGCTGGTACTTCATCACGCTGACAGACTTTCCTGAAGCACACAGGAAAGAGAGATTTGATCCTCAAAATAGGGATTGACTGGAATAGCAAAAGAGGTAGAAGAGATTTTGGTTATGTTTTGAGTATCCCACATTAATATTTGACTATAGTTCCAGTTCCTGCTTGCTAGGAAGGTCAGAACAGTGACTTAGAGAAGGCCTGAGGCTGCTGAGACACGACGCAAAAGAAGCACCCCGTGAAACAGAATGATTGCAATGCAATGTAAGAAGTGAAAATTTAAGCTCCTTTGACTTACAGTATATATGAATATGTGAGAGGGTAAAATACTTACAGATGTGTATCTAGACCAAATAAAAAAGCCTTGTAGAGACAGGGAAATATGTATCTTGTGCTGCGCCGCTTCCAGTCCTAGGAAAGCTTGAAGCAGAAATAAAATGTTTGCTTATATTCTGAATAAACGTTGGATGAAAAGAAATTCTGAGCAGCCGTGAACTAGATAAAGACCTTGATCCTGCTCTGTAATGCTTGGTAAGATACAGCTCAGGAAGGCCAGCTCTGGCTTAGGAAAGAGAGTCTCCCTAAGCCTCCTCTGCAGCCGATGGAGAGAGGGATCATCCATTCCCGGCTGGAGTAAGCCGGCATAGTTCCACTCCAATCCGTGGAAGCAGACCAACATATACAGGCTGAACATCTTAGGCTGGGATCCCAAATCTACAGATCTGCACCTCTTAATAATTATTTATATGCCAAACCTAACAACATTGGACAACCTTCCTGAGCCCTGGTTTACAAGCTTTTCATTGAAAACATTTTCAGGGTCAAATTCTCCTCCAGTTGAATTCTGTATCGCAAATTTGGTGCAATTTTGGGTTATTCCAGTTTGCTTTTTCAATTCTTTGCAGTGTTTCCTCAAACATGTTTGTAAAGACTTGTGTCTAAAAGAGTTTTAAAGGCCCTAAAGGAAATGCAGTTTCTTTTCATACGCCTACAGGACAAGCAGGTGTTCTGGTCTCAGACTCTTACACGTTATAGGACATCAGGGAAGATAAGAGAAGTGCTGCTTTTCTCTTCCTTTTCTACTTTCCCCAAGCAAAAAATAAAGTTTTACAGGGATGAGGTAGTTATCTACAACACCTGCAAGGAGCATGCATCTACTTGATCTTTTGACATGCCATTTTCTTGTGTAGGGATGGTGGAGATGAAAATGAGTTATTTTTCTAGTAAGGAAAGGAGAAAACGGTGAAATCTCCACTTACTTGTGTACCTCACTTTAGACCTACAGGCTCTAAACTTAATTCCAACTCTAACCTGGAGAAAGAAATGGAAAAAATTCTCTGTAAGGAACAAGACTGTGTTGGCAGCAGAGTGGATTCAGTGATCTAATAGTTCTTTTTCCAGCTCTGATTTCTTTGCTACTATTAATAAAAAGGAAAGAAAAATGATGGACCACTCCAAACAAATTGTTACCATAAACCAACAGCAAACATCAGAATTGGCCCTTTAAGAGTTGTGTGGAGAGAGGGAGAGGACTAATAACGTACCTTTCCGGGTCCTGGGCTATGTTTATCTCCCATATTTATTTAAAAGCAAATCAAAATACTTTTAAGCAAGTCGGCTGGTTCCAAAATTAGGAACAATTGAACAAAGAGGAATCTGCTAATTCCAGATGGAGTGCATATAGTCCCTTGGCACTTATTACTTACCAAATGTTTCAGAAAGCAAACACATGACCTAAAAGATTTCGTGAGTGTGGGGGTCCTCAAAAAGCTTTTAACAAGTCATGTCTTTCCAACTGTATTTACTTTACCCACACACAAAACCCCACTTCGTTTTCCTTTCATTTTTTGGGGTTTTTTTAAGGCAGACAATGCTGCCTTTAAAGACTATTTATGGATGATTCAGTTATCCCACAAGGGCAGGAGCTCCAAAGGTGTCTCCTTTGAAAGGCTTCAGCTGTGGAGCATCTGCTGTCTGCGAGGGCCACCTTCCCTGGCAGGTGCAGGTGTTTTCTAAAGTGGGATCGTCCTGCCCAGCGCTGCAGGAAATGGGCACCCACAGATGGTTTCTAATCTCAAAGAGATGCAAGATATTTCACTGTTGTGGTTTTTTTTTTCTTTTAAATCTTGCTCCTTTGCACACCAAAGTTGTCCTCCAGCATCCTGCGAGGAAGTGCCAAGCCACCGTCATGACACATCTCCAGGCAAATTAATTGAGATTTTTTTTTTTGTATGCATTTCATATTCGTTACTGAGGTGTTTAAAATTAATTTCATAGGAAAATGAGTCTAATGAATGCAACTTGGAATTTTTTAGGGAGTATTATATTCCATTATTATAATTGTTTCCTCCCCTAATTAAATACTTCGGGGGAAGAATAAAGTAGAAATTCTTGATTTTTGAGGCAGTTAGATGAAAGTCAGTGATTTTTCAGCTGCTCTCCCACCCTAGGAGCACAGAGGCAGCAGTGATATTGCCGTTTGTGCCTTTCCCAAGCCTCTGGAGACATCAGCACATAGGTCCTTGTAGGCAAAAATCCCACCTGGGTGACGGCTTTGGGAGATCTTCACTTAAGCCTTTCAGTCTGAGAGGGTGAACAGGTTTCACTTCTGTTCTAGGTGACAATTTTCATAACACAGACTACAAAACTTCAAGATTTCTGCTGTTCATAATTTTCTGCTGGAGGGATGAGCTCGGTCCTGCAAGAGGGGCAAAATCAAAGACAGAAGAGAAAAATATTTAATACACTTTTAATTCTCAATTGAGGTAATTTCTTTTTCTATTCTTGCTTTCAACATGTTTTTTCTATGCATTCTAACATGTGTTTTCTTAAAATCAATCCCCTTCCATTTTTCTCAAAGGAAAAAGAATTTAAGGGCAGTGAGCTGTGACTAAGAGACTGAAAAGAGAAATAACTTTTCGTGACAGTATAAACAGGTAAATGTAATTTAGTCTTGAGTTTTCAATGAGTTATACCTCTTCCCTTTAAGCTTTTTAATCTTTTACTTTTTTTCCCTCTAGCTCTTATTTTAATAACCTTCCTTCCAGTTACGCTGCAACCCTTTCCTTTGGGCTTCTATGGTTGTCATTTTTCCATAGCCACCGACTCAGCTCAGAAAGAAACTGAGGGCAAACATTGCTATTTCAATTTGAGTATCTACAAGGTGAAATTTATCTGCTGACAAAGCCTCTCTTTGTTCAGTAACTCTTCTCTAACTGTGTGCAGTGTGATACTCCCTAAAGTTTTCCTACTGTCGGCATTTCCCTGCAAATCCTTAAGCTGCACCAGCAAACCCAGCCGAACACGTTATTTTACATTTTTAACTGAAATGCTTTTTGTTTTTATTTTAATGAATCCCCTAACTCCAAATTTAATTAAACTCATGTTTTTTAATTAATTACCAACAAATGCAAATAAGGCAAACTACACAAACATGTATTCACCATTCCCTGATAGATACGTGGGTGGGTTATTTTAATCCTGAAGTGTCAGGATTTAAAAATCCTAAAGTCTTGAGGGTTACAACCCAAAAATTCTTTTCATTTTGGGCTTTATGAGAATATCTTAGTAGTGTATGACAGGGAGCTCGTCTGCTTAAAGGAGCAGAAAGCAAACTGCAGGTTCTTTAGCATTACCCGTGTTATTCTTGCTAATCAACGGTGACATTCAGCAGATTTAGGCCTGTGTGTGCATTATTACATACAAAAAGTAGAATACAATAATTTCATAGAATCCCAGTTATGTTCAACTTCCCTAAATGCTGACAAATGTGTATTCATGGAATGCTCTCTCTGGTTATTTAAGTGCAGCTAAACCAGAAATTCTAAATGAAACACGTAAGAGTTCAAGCATCAAACTTAAATGCTCTGAAGCCCAGGAACCCCAAATTTAAGGCATGTAATATAATCATGCTTAAAAATTAGAAACTCTCTCCTGTGAGGACAATACACAGTTGAATTACTTTTTTTAACTATGTAAATATTATTCTCAGGAGCAAATATTTCAAGATCTCATGAAATATTACTCTGAAGGGTTGCTTAGAAATTTCTTAGCTTCTCTGATCGCTTTTTTCAACCTAAACCCTGCAAAAGCAGCCTGTCCCTGATACGTGGGATTATTTAAATCATTAAAGCAAGCAGGAATATTTGTTTCTGCTCCCTGCCTAAGCTTGACATGGATGAATTTGGCTGTGTCCACATGTCTAGTTCAGCTCAATCTCACAGTCCCAGGATGACCTGAATCCACACACTGAGATCTCGAGTTTGCTTAAAGCCTGAGCACAGTGCTTGAGCTCTGGCCCTCCTGGATCCCAGCCCAGAGTGCTGGCCCTCTACACCCTGGACACAAAATGAAGCCAGCACTGGAGTGCTCAGAAAGTTCCCTGGATGCTGTATTTTCCCATCAGTCAGCAGGTAAGAGCTGTTTTTCCTACTTGGCAAAGGTCTTTCTTATTTGCAGCAGCACTACACACCTATGGAAAACACATTCTGCAAGTGTTTGCAAGCATTCTTGTTTCCACTTCTCTTTATAGTCCCTTTTAGACTATATTTGGAGTTTTATGTATCTGTATATTTATATATTTTATATATTTTCATAAACTTCGGGTTTTTTATACACATACACAACTCTCTGTGTACACATCCACAGAACCTCTTCTACTTCTCCCCATCCAAAAAAGCAGACAGATTTCTCCATTGTTTACCGTGGACTGGAAAGAAGAGATCAAAGGACTGACACTAAACCACCTATATCTCCATAAAGTGTTCTTCCGCCCCAAAAGATGCAAAATGTGAACACACAAATATGTGGTGCCTCTTTTCCCACAATAAGGACAAATCAACAATATAAAAGGGAAATTAACAGCTTTGAGACCTGCCCATATAGATAACTTCTGGGCTAGTGGGAGTTTTTCCAGCTCTCTGTCCCTCCACTTGCCCAAATGAAGAATGGGAACAAGCTGCCCCAAATGATCTTGTGCAAAAATTTAATTATGTTTAGCTTATCTAATTGATGTGTTTTGAGGAGCTTGGCTAAAAGATGTCATATGTGCAAGGCTATTTGTTGTGTTTAAAGATATTTGTGCTCCCATCCTTGGGAAAATTCCTCACGTTCCCTGTCCTGCTGCACTTAGAAATGATCCTATCTTGATTATGTTCCAGCTACCCAGTGTCAAAAATAATCAGGAATAGGCAAGATACAGCACAAGAGTGTTCTGCGGAAGGCTGTGAGTCCAGTGGCTCCTCCTTCCCCTCCTTGTCCAGTCTAAACACATGCAATCCTTTGGAAATAATAAATAAATAATTAAACCAGCAGGGCAATGTCCACTCGTCTCCTGAACAGTTCCTGTAACACGATAGTCCATAGGCAGCCATGCAAGATTTATCATCAGAATTTCAAGGCTTGAGAAAGTCCTTAAAATATCCCACATCCCCCCAGACAGCTCTTCCCAAAAATTGAGGAAATAAAGATATTCCCTCTTTTGCTTTTTCCCCGGTTTCCTTCCAGCCCACAGGTCGGTGAGAGGCTCAGGGACCATCAAAACCATCTTCAGCAAGAAGGGGTTTTCCTCCCTTAAGAAATATTGCAAACAGAAGATTCCCATGTTTGAAAGGTCAGAGGAAAAAAACATAATGCACTCATGAAGAGACAATCTCATTAATCCTGTTGTTCTTGGCCCAGTCAATAGAAGAAACATAAATGCTGTCAACACTGCGCTGCTAGATAAAGGATAAAAAGTGGGAATGAAATGTTTTACTGCAAGGACTGCTCTTATGGTTTGAGAACATTTCTGGAAATAACCTGAGCTGAGAAAATGTTCCCTAGGAGGAATACATTCTGTGGGAAACTGTGTGGAAGATAAAGTTTGGTCAGTGACCTTCTCACTATCCTCTAATCACACAGCACACACTGCTCCAAAGAGAAAAAAAGGGATACTGTGAAGCTAGGGACACTTTACCTTCCCCACATTACATGAATTGAAGTGGAAAACACAAGAGCATCATAAATCTCTATTTCATGCTTTCAGATACTGTAGTGAAGTAATAATCCACTGTAACTCACCGGGAAAAAAAAATGTGACTTTTGGTTTAGGGCACTGCAATAACACCAACTGTGATACACCTTCAGTGAGCATAAAAACAAATGACTGGGAGTTGCTAAAAGGGGAATTTGCCTTTTCATCTGTGCAACATTAGAAATGGAGAAACAGCCTCACATTTCTCAACCAAAAGCAGGAATGACAGAGAGGGGGAAGGCGCCAGGCGAGACCTCTCCTGTGCAGGCAGCTCCCAGGGATGAGACAGAAAAGCTCAGTTTAAATACTCCCATGTTAACGCAGCAGCAGCAGCATTCAGATACTGTATCTGCACAGGCAGTGAGAGTAAATATTGGCTTATGTGGTTACTCCTGGGAAGATTAGGGAGACATCAAATATGGATGTCCCCAGCACTCCACACACAGGGAGGGTATTGGAAAATTCCCGCCTTTAGATATTTGTGGGGAATATCGCTTTCCCCCTTATTTTTTATTTTTTATTTGTCCTTTGAAACCAGAATTACTGTAATTACTGTCTCTAAAAGGTGGTTATTTGAAGACTGGTGTTACACGCACGGAAATGTCAAAGCTTTTTTGGTTTCTGCAGCACGAATCTCGGGAATGCAGTGTGATCTTCCTGAAATGGCATTACTGGGGTAATGCCACAGCACAGAAGTTGGGTAAATATTTTCCTTGTGCTCATCAGTTGCTGGCTGTTGACAAATACACTACCTAGAGCAGTAATGCAGGGTAACGATGTCATTACTGGGGGATAAACATCGCAGCTGCCGTGCGTGCCTACAGTTCTTGCAAAATAGAGCTGAGGAGGGTGAATTAGTTTGTGTACTCCACATCTTTCAAATATTTCACTAATCACCATAGAAATAATTGCAGGAGCAATTGGTGAGCTAATTCAGACACAGGCGCATCTGAACTGCTCGAGTTCAAAATTACCCTTTTCTTTGAAGAATCCTTAAAGATAAAGAAAGTGGAGCGGACACAATGACATCTCTTTGTGTCTTCGTCCCTTGCTGGTTTCCAATGGGACATGAAACAGCGAGGGTGCAATAAGATAGTCTCTAATTTTCCTTCCATCCATCTGGAAGCAAGAGCTACCAGAAGTCTGACAAGACAGCCTGATCTCCAGCCAGATTTCTAGAAATGTTAAGAAGAGTTCCTTATTCAACAAGCACCTTCAAAACTACTTAACTACCAGAAAGAGAACCTCGGGTGTCTCATCAGCCACCACAATCACTCCTGGAAAAAGACCAAGAAGTGCCCTGCAGAATTCTCCTGCCACCAAACCAGTGTATGTATGTTTGTAACCAAACCTACATACATCAAATGATAGAGATGTATCATCCATACACAAGATAATGCTGTAACTACAGATCAGGAATAAAACCTTTTGGAAAACCTTCAAGAGGTAGTCAGAAAGGAACAGCATTGTAACAGATATTCTCTCGAGGGCCTCATTCAAAATAAACTTTTATATTTAAGTGTATTAATTTATGTATTAAGGAGATTCTTCCCTTTGCTTAGAGCTTTCCAAGTATAAACCAGGAGCATCTCAGAGATTTGCAGAGGATGGAGGAGCATTTCCAGTGCTTTGGTCAGGTAGATACCAGCTGCAAAATGAGCTCAGGACCACACAGGACCTGCAGAGGCTTTGGGGGTGGTTTATGGCAATAGCAGAGAGTCACCAGCAGAATTTTCTTGCTCCATTTTGTGCAGTGTAACTTAATGGCATTATCGACATCTTCTGTGATATACATCCTGTGATCAGTGCAATTACTGCATGTCATCACCACTGTAAATTTACCCAGCCTGAAACCATTTTAAACTTAAACTGCATACTTAAGAACTACTATCCACCTCCTCTTTGTAAATTAGCTGTATGATTTATCTGTGGGAACCATTTCAAAAAGTATACATTCAGAAATACATATACCACATGATGTCTTTTCCATATGGCATCTCATAATTATTTTGCTGTGTGTGAACATGATGAAAACAGTTTCATAATTCTCTAAGGGTTAGGGTAAATTATTTCAATTAGACATATTTCAGAGCAAACATTACCTTAGGGTTTATTAATAATAGTACCTGAGAAGGAACAGCTGCCTTTTAAGCAGCGAGAGCTGTCAACTTCTCACTGCCCCCCTGTAGCACCCCTTTTGTGACTCTAAAAAAATGGTGGATTTTCTCATGCTTTACCTAAACAGAGAACTTGGCAGCAGAGACCTGGTTGTAATCCTCAGCAAGGGAGCTGGTGGGTGGATTTTTTTCTCTATAAACTCTTGTATAAACCACACCAGTCTCCTGGTATTTATTTTGTGTAATGTTGGAAATCATACACAGATCCAACAGGCCATGTAAAGGAGTTTTGTAACTTCCTGAAACCCTTTCAGGCAAAATCTTTTCTCCAACAGCAGTCCCAGGTTGTCAGGATAATATCATCATTTTTTAAGGGCAAGGTTCCTCAACTATTTGTAATAGGATAGCTTTGAAAAGACAAAATGCGAATCTAAATTAGATCAGCTAATTATTAGGAATTGCTATTGGAATTATTAAAAAGAAAATTAGCTCCATTGTCAGATCACATGGACTGCTTTTGCAAGCACAGGGCTAACAGGCAGCTTGCCCTGTGGTTTTGTGTGCTGCGCTCCTCATTTAGCTGCTTTTATATATTAATGCTGTAAAATGATGTGCATTGATTTTGAATGATCAACTGTGTGGGGATACACCTCTGCTCAGCTCAGCCCACCTGCTTCGATGCTCCACAAAAGTGCATCTCCCTCTTTGCAAGGAATACTTTAACTCACAAATCCCTAAGAATCCACGTAAACCCCAAAATCTGAAGGGGAAGTGTGCTGAGAGCCAGCCAAGGAACAGGCATGGAAAATCCCTGCCTCTCCTCACCCTCCACAGCATGCAGAGAGATGAGTGAATTGACTCTGAATGCACAGTCACTAAAGCTGGGTTGAAAAAAGGGACAGAGTTACATCTGTTAGCTGATAAATAATGCAGGTACAATCTCACAGAGGGCTGGTGTGACTGAACACTTGGTACAACCTGTGGGCTGGAGGAAAATTGTGTGGAGCTGCAGCTCTCAGTCGAAGAGTAGGAGGAGAGGGCATCAGCCCTCCCCCCAATCCTGCTTATCCCAGCCTCAAGCATGGAAGAGGGATGAAAGCACTCAATATGGCAAAAGCAAAAATGTAAACTGAAATACCTCTAGTAAGAGTTAAACTTACTGAGTTTTAAAATCAGTGTGTTGAGAAATCAATTCTCACCTTGGCTGGCAGCCTTTGATCCAGCAATGCTCGTGTGCCTGTGGGGAGTGGGATTCTCAGACATTTAGTTTATCAATTCCACCACGAATATATACACACACAAAAAATAGCACAAAAAGAGAGAAAGAGGATGTATTTACATGCAGAACTGTAGGTATTACACACAGAATCACAGAATGGTTTGGACTGGAAGGGACATTAAAGACCATCCAGTCCCACCTGCCACAGGTGAGGACACCTTCCACTAGACCAGGTTGCTCCAAGCCCAATCCAGCCTGGCCTTGAGCACATCCAGGGATGTGCAAACCCATGAAACTCAATATCCAGGCTATCCAAAATGCTCAGTTATCACCTGGCCAAACATGACTCCTCTACGACACCATTATCATACTTTAATCTTTTTGTCTCAACCACAGGAGGAAAAAAGCATTTCCAAACAGAAAAGAAAAATTGATAGGTAAAATAGCATTCAAGCTATAAAATATTTCCTTTTGATTCAGGTCCTAGTATTTTTGCCTGGCTCAAGTTCAGGAAGCTCTATAACTTTGCTGAGTAATTTCCAAAGGCCCCTTGCCTGTGCCTTTGCTCAGGAGCACATTCAGCTTTGGAATTGCCACTTTAAATATGATAGAGGCCATTTGCTCCTCTGTCATCTCTGGTGCAGTGAAGTCTGTGGCTTTCTACAGAGATTTTTGCCTGTCCCTTCTCCAGCAGGTCCCAGCCCCACAAGGACCTTCCAGCCTGGGTGCTCCATACGCAAAGGTTCTGGGGCAGACTCTCTGTGTCCCGCTTCGGTGTGTAGAAACCCATAAGAAGTGAAGGAATGGGAACCCTAATCCTGAGATGTCTTTAATAAATTGAATAAACAAGCTTGTATCTAATGTTTGGACTTTGAAACTGTTATTTAATTTTGGGAAGACTATATTCCCAATCATGGAAACTTCTAATCTCTTTCTCCATGTCATCCAAGGAGGAGACTGACCTCTGACCTTTGCTTTCCTCTCCACTTAATTCCTTTATTTGTTCTCCTTCACTCACTCCATAACCAGAAAATCTGTGTTACAGTTCAAATGCTATGCTATACTTTTCAAAATCCCACACTTTCCTGAGTTCAATTCTTTTTGGGCAGCTCTCCTGAAGCAATGAAGCTTTCACACTGGCCCTGTCTGCCAGACCTTTTCTTCCTTAACCATTTACCAATTCATTGGCTTGTTTCAATCCAATTTAATAGAGAGGTAGAAGCTCTGAAGATAATTAAATTCCTGTAACTTCTGCAAACATTGGCAGCTGGAGACAGGTAGGAGATTGAAAAGAGAGCCTCTGCCACAGCAAGAGCTGCAGTCATAGGTTTAGCTTGGATATTAGGAAAAATTTCTTCACCAAAAGGATTGTACAGGCCAGTGGTGGAGTCCCCATCCTCAGAGGGATTTAACAGCCACGTGGATGTGGCACTTGGGGACATGGCCTTGTGGTGGCAGGGCCAGGGAATGGTTGGGCTCAATCATCTTGGAGAGCTCTTCCAACCTAAGCCTTTCTAGAAGGCTCTACAGGAACACTTCTGCGGGCCTAGGCTCAGCCAAGAGACAAATGTGAGACACAGCACCTGGGGGGAAACTGAGGCACTATGGCAAAGGATGGCCGTATTCAGATCCATCATATCAAAAATGAAGGATACAAATACTGAATCTGCAGTGCCAATGAGAGTTCAGGAATTCTGCATCTCAGGGTACAATGTTAACTTTGCTCCTCCTTTCCACAAGGGCTGATTCTCAAGTCTTTGTTTCACCTAATTTCTACAGAAGTGTAGAAGAACTGATGTGTTACCTGATTCCCAGGGAGGAGAATCTTATTCCAGATTCAGTATCTGTGCATAAAATGTTGTCCTTAGCCTGTGGTTTTTGAATCTGAAAGCTAATGACAGCAGCACAGTGAATATTTATAGTTATTCGTCTTTACAACCACTTCTGGCATATGACAGGGCTTGTGCTACTCTCATACCTGTTCACAACATCATTGCATGAGTGACTTGGGTATAAACTTGTGCTCAACAGTTGCACAATATCCTTTATTGGCAATGGGTCTCAGCTGGGAGTCAGGAGACAGACTTCCATCTGTTAGTGAAAGGTTGTGGGACTGTGGAAACTTATTTTTTTCTTTTTCCTTCTCTGTCCTTTTTTTCCCTCCCACACTTTGCCTTTTTCATTAGTTCGAGCTAAAAGTCCTTGAGCAGAAAGGCCTCTTTTTGCACCAGATGTTTGTATGAGCCTATCACATTGGGAGCATTTCTTTGTTCAGGTCCAGATGGGCTATTGCAAAGACGATAATAACAAGGCTAGCAAATACTGATGTTCTTATATCTGTATGACAACACCACCTTTGAAATGGGAACACTTGTCTGTATACGTTATGAGAAAACATTTTTACTTGCATATTTAGCTGTAACAGCCCCACTGAAGTGCAAACATAAGATCTTAAAAGTACCTCCATCAAAATTAATGGACAGCCTGACAGAGATCAAACTTGTTTTCTGCAAAGAGATTAATAATCTTGTGGCATCTGAGATTTTGCCATGCCTGTCTTGTTTCTGTTTCTCTTGCTCTAAGAGAAAGGCTGGACCTCGCCTGGATGTTGTCTACCACCCACGAGCCTGGCTCAAGACCCATCTATAAATTTCCTTTGCCTTTTGAAGACATGAAATTTTCCTTGACGAAGGTGATTATCAGGTATTAAAGGCTAATCTTATAATAAATTTGTGAATTAGTAAGCTTATTTCTTAACTAGTCAAAAGCAAATCCCTCTTGCTCATACCTTGTTACGCAGGCATCGCGTGCTATCGTATCGCTGGAATTTAATCATTTGTCAGGGTAAAAAAATCCCAAGCAGAGATATTTGCTCACTGAAATGAGCCAGGGTGGCCAGGTTACTCCCCATGATGTGGGGTTTTTTCCAGATTTTTTTTAAAATTGAATCCCAAAGGGCTTTTATTTTGTGTCAATTCATACAATAAAGTTCTCTTTTATGAGACTGACTTTGCTCATGTGTTGTTAGCCCACTTAATTAAACTCTGAAATGCTTAATTCTTTCTGAGGCCCTAATTCTCTTCTATACAAACATTGCTGTGTGCCCTCAATGAGGGCAAGTCGGCGTAATTCGACACAAATTTCAAAGACCTCCCCAAAGCGTTTGTTTGTGTGTTGGGCGAAGGAGAGGGGAGGGAAAGAGTTGGATCCTGGCTTTGGAATTGCCCTGTTTAGAAGGTGAGAACCATCTGAAACACTTGGACCCACTTCTAATACCCCTGCAGTCTGGAAGCACAGCTTGACTCAGGTCCAGCTGTACCCAAAATCAGGGATAAATTATGTATGTGAGGGGCTGCAACAGCCTTCACATTAAATATTGATCTGCTGGTGCTGTGCCACGCTGCGAGCCCGAGCATCTCCAGATCCACCTGTCTGCTCCACGGTGACGGCCGCTCCCCCAGGAGCGGCTCCGGCGCGGCACACAAAGCCTCTCGTCTGAAATAGGTGGGTCCAGAGCAAATTTCCTGAGCGTAATTTATTCCACACCCTTGCTAGCATAACAAGTGTTCCTCAGCCTCTGTGGATATGTATTCGAGAGGGAGCTGTCTGTCTACATTTGATTTTACATTTCCTTCAGCTGTTTCAGAGATCCATAAGCAAAACCTGGCGCCCGGGGACGTTCGAGAGGATGGTGAATTCATAAACAATAAATGGATTACAATCGGACATACCTTAACATTTTAATCTCTGGCAGATAGGGTTTGGATAAGTGCTTTTGGGTGGCTCTGTGCAATAAATTTATTCACCTGTGTACGTATTTTACTTGACCATATCTGAGCAGAAGGATTGCATGGGGGGTGAGGAAACAAAAAATCTCCTCCAAGGATGTCCATGTGCACTCTCCCACTGCTGGCCTGGCAGGCAGAGCTACCTTTCAGCCAGATGGAGCACTGGAGCACAGGCAACACCCTTTTCAAAGGAGGCACTGGGCACATCATCCAGCAAGACTAAGGAAAAACCTCTTACGCAGTTGCAGCACATTTTGACCTCAGCCTCCTGCAGTGGGGGCCATATCTTGGAAATGCACTGTAGTCTAGGAGACAGATCATACCCTTGCAAGCCTTCCTTCCTGCATCTTTCCCACAGCCTCTGATATAAAATGGCCTTTTTTCAATCTGGAGGAATTTCTGAAGCCACAAACCACCTCTGACCTCTACGGGTGCTGCTGCACCAAGAGATTGGCAAACTGCACCCAATATGACCCAGGTTTCAGGCACCAAAAAAAAGATCCTTCCTGAGCTCTCCCTCCCATCCTGCAGCAGCTCTCCTACCTCCAGACGCAGGTCCTCGAGGTACATCAGAAGACTGGAAGCAGATGTCTTCTCCAGCCCACTTGCTTGTCTCATCCACTTGTCAATGTGCTCCTTGTAAAGGTGCTGACGTTTGTTTGAGACATCAAAACTGTAAGACTGAATCAGACCTGTGAAGTATACAAATAACTGTGAGTGTTAAGTAATTTCCCCAACATGAAGTGACTGTAAGCAGTTTTCCCAGCTTTCCAGCATTACATCCAAATTTCTAAGTTATAGTGAGTCATCAAAACCATTTCCAATTATTTTATTAGATGTTCCAAACAAGAATCTGACCAGCTTGACCATGTAAGAAAGCCTGGAAGAGTTAAAGCTGGGAATTTAATAGCCCACTTCAGTTAAACATTTCCTGTTAAGTCACGTGTTGAAGTTTTTCCACACCTGAGAACATAGAATCTCTTTGAAAATTACTTTGTAAAGGTTTAGTGTGGCATGCCCATTGACATGGTATTCCAACCAGATGGAAAACTCTTACAAGCTCAGCCTTTACTGTATTTACTGTTTTGTTTTATTATTCCTAATTGCAACAAAGCCAAGAAGGCACAAAGTTGGAGAAAACAATGCAATAAAAAAATAGGAGAATCATTCCTTCTTATTATTTTCACAGGAAGATTTGGGTTTAACTCTTGGGAGGAGACTCAGCTCAAATGACATTTTCACACAACCAGTACATCCTCTCCTATCTGCTGCACCGAGCTGGGTTCAAAACAGCTGAATAGCAATAACTACCAGGCCAGTTGTGGATCTGACATTCAGAATTAAGCAGATGGCAAGCACAAAAATACAGTCTGGGTTAAATACTGACCACATTTGCCAGAAGCACAGACAGAGAAAGCCCAGCCACATCCAGATCATAGGCAGAGCACATCCAGATCTACCAAAACAGTAAGAGCAGAATTCAGTATAAATTATTCTGTGCTAATAGTACATGGACATCTGACAGTATTTTTCTTTTTATGCTCTTCCTTTTTTTTTTCCCCCTTCAAAAGGATGGAATTTCACTCTGTACTGGACACCTTGGCCAAGAGCTTTTTCCCAAATGGATGCAATCCCCTTTCTGATGTGAGTGCCTAGCACCAGTCTCCTACCATTCCATCCAGACACGCTGCCCCTGCGGTGCTGCCGGGTAGGAGGTGATATTTAAAGCCATGCCAATGGAACACAACAGGGGATAGGCAGAGCACAAGCAACAGAAGGAGGATTTTGCAAGAGCTCGCTAGGTCACGTTAAACTCCTTCTCTGGCCACATCCAGTGTCCAGCCCGTATGTCTGAAGATCTTTGCTGGAAAGCCTTTGTTATTTATTCAGAAATTTACTGTGGCTGTGGCTTAACTCCGTGTTTTGGAGCTGTTCTTTAATTGATATTGTGCACTTCATCCTTCATAAACAACAGTCAAAGGAGGACAGGGAGGCAGGTGATCAATACCAGTGGATGACCCAGGCTCTGTAGGAATGTTACTTATACATCAAAAATTTCTACTGAAGAAGAGAAAGCACGCGCATAAGAGCTGTATTTATGAGGTTAAAAGACTCCTACCTTTGGCTAAGCATCACTAAAAGCCTCGTAGAGAAACTTCTTTGTTTCTGGCACAAATAAATATTTATTATTGCACTGGGGAAAAAAGTACTCTCACAAAGCTTAACTATTTTAATAAAAAATTTAATATGTTTGTTTCTTCCAGACAGGAGATAAAAAGCTGTCAGAGAAATAATGGTTTAAATTACAGTGAGATGTTTCCTTGCCTAATCTTTCTCTTTCTTCTTTCCCAAAAATCTATGTGGCATGATTAGAAATTTTATTTTTAGTAAGAAATGTCAAGGAAACACTTTATGATAAGTAGCTGCTCTCTATTAATTCTTTTGTTATTAAACGTGGGAACATTAATTACCATTAATCATTTTGGCTCTAGTATAGATTTCCCACAATAAATTCTTTAAACACGTATACAAACCCTGTAATCTAATCAAGTAATTTTCTTCTACCTACTTGGAAGGGAGAAAACAGCAAGACTGTTACTGTTATTTCTATTTTTTTAATTCTGAGGAGGAGGAGGAGAAACTGGCAACAGGACCTCTATAAGAACAGAGAAAAAACCCAATAACTATTCCTACAGACAGTGTATGTGCTACTCAATAATAATCACTCCTTACAAGAGGTAAAGTACCTTAAAAATGTATAGAAATTCAGTAAGGAATTGATTTAGGCAGCTCTAAGTCATCAGAGAAATATATTGCTCTGCAAAAGCAAAGATAATAATAAAACTTTTTTTCCTCAAGAAAATAAAAAGCAATACCCAAATTAATTCTGCAGCAATCAGCACGGTGCTTCCTAATGTAGCTGTGATACAGCCCAAATTTCCAGTGCTGACAATAAAAGCTCACATTTAGTGACATAAACATAAGTTTATTGAACTAAAGAAGAAATGTAAAGTTACCAGTACTGGTTGCTGCTATCAAGGTAGTCACAGGAGCTTGTGCTCTGTTGTTGTTCGCAGGGTAACACTGGGCTGCTGAACTCTTTATAAACCTGCCATCACCAGATTCCCTGATTTTCATACTGGCAGGTGCATTCTTTGAACCACAGCGGGTAATTCTGCACAATAACGTTGTCATTACTCCCCAGAAGCCCTAATTTGAATAAACATGATGAATGAATGCACTGCATTTCTCAGAACAAACAAGCTGCAAGCTCCATCTTAAGCATGAAACCACCGTGTGACTGATTAAGTATGGATGCTGCTTGCCAAATCTCACTTTCACTTTTAAACTTATAATTGTTCTCAGAATGAAGTTTCCATAATGAACAGTTGAAGCCATTTACCTCAAATATTGATTTACAACTGGTGGCCTTACATTAATATGTGTCTCAGCCACTTTGGGCCTTTACCACTAATCAAGGTCTGTGCAGGCAGAGGAGAATAACTCTGGGAGGATTCCCTTCACGGTGACATGATCCACAGATTGCACTTCAAGGTCCAGAGTCATTCATCCAAAATCCAGCAGCTAAATAATTCCACCACATTCCAGCAGCTCCTCAAGTCCTCTCCTTTCACCTCGTGTTCAACTCTTTAGTCCATCCTTGTACAAGCTTAACAAACAGGTTTCAATCTGTCCACTTGTGCCTTTCCCCACTCCAGACAGCTCCCACTGTTTCTGCCTCGAAGCTTCAGCTTTTCTGCAGCATCTAATCTCCTCCACAAATTTCCTTTTGTTCCCTAGGACTCCGGTGTCCTTTCAGTCTTCTTTCAAGGCATTCTAGACATACAATTGTTTAACATAAAACTCAGCCTTCTAAGAAAAGATAGCCAAACGTTTCCTCTTTTTTTTTTTTTTTTTTTCTCTTCCAGAAACTTCCTGAACTGACATAACACTTCACAGATGGGTCAATTCCTATATCATACCCTATTTCCTCTCCTAGATCTGGCGCCTTTACAGACTGCAAACCACTACTTCCAGCAAGCATCTCAAAAGTACTTTTACTTAAGTAACCTGCAGCAGAGGCAGCTGCTGAGCTGCTCCAGGGGTTCTAGACCATCTATGTGCGATGATGCATGGATGTTCCCACACTTTCCTTAATGAAATCCTCTGGAGGGGAAATAATGACGGTAATCCCAGGTTACATAAATTCCTTACTGATGGAAATATGTTGGAGAAGAACAGTTGCTCCAGTAGTTCCCAGAGATGCACAGAAGCTTTGTGGAGAACATCAACAGAGATGCAGCGTGCAACCCTTTTGGACATTGGAGTCCCCATCCCTGGAGGGATCTGACAGCTGTGTGGATGTGGCACTGGTGACATGGCTTAGTGGTGGCCTTGGCAGTGCTGGGGGAATGGTTGGACTCGATGACCTTAGAGGGCTTTTCCAACCTCAGTATAACAATAAACCCCATAATTTGCCAAAGCATTGCTGGGAAAACGTGACTTCCCATCTGCTCGGTAGAGAAATCACACCAAGGCCCCTCCAGTAACGCGCTAGAGTGTGGATCTAAAAAGGCACGAATGTGAAAACCTCCTTTTCACCCCTTCCATCCACCAGCAGAACTGAGGGTAACCTACTTTCCCCCAGGAGTCCCTGTGCTTTCAAGGAGCACAGGCACAATGACGCGGAGCACACAGCGCTACCTCGCATACATTATTTGATAACATTTTAGCACCCAAGTACCCGGCATCCCACGGCTTTCCCTCCTCCCAGGATGTCACAGAGTTATTGACATTGACAGAACCAGGTTAACAGAGACTAAAGGAGCACTACAAGTTCCTGCCCCTAGCGTGAGGGATTGAATGATTGCTTTTCTCCTTTCCGCATTTTTTTTTTCCCCCTGGTGTAAAAGTTCTCAAGCTCTGGACAGCAACAGGTTGCAATGCAGGTTGTTGCTCACCATACTGAAAATGTGCTTTGCGTTTTGCACCCTGATCAGGTTGCCTGGACCTCTCTCAAAATGACTGAATAAAGAGGTAAATTCTGTGACAAAATTTTCTTCAGCTGTATAAACCCCAGAATTTTTAGAAAAAATAATCTGAGATCACATAGCGTACTTGTGTGATAAGGAAAAAAAAAAAAAATCCAGATTTTGAAAAGAAATGCAGAGTTTTCTTAATTTGTCAATTTATGCCACAGATAGTGAAAACTAGCCTTGTCTCAATATTATTCAACCATAACCTGAAAAAAAAAAAAAGGACTGTGATATTTTCCAGTCCTGCATTTTTAGCAATTTTTAGTCATTTTATTCAAATCTGTTTCACTAGATTATGGTGATTTTCTAGGAAAAAAAGAAAATAAAAAAGAAAACAGAAGTGAAAAATCCAAACATTTTCAGCTTCTGCTGTAGAAGAGACAAAATGCCTGTGACTTAGAGAACCTGTCACAAGTCATAAGCGTAAATAGCACAGTTTTATATCTTCGGGAATAACTTCAAATACACAGAACAGCCCCCTAGTTTTAATCTTATTTTTTCCCTTAATAATTGACCTACATAAGCAACCAAATCCTTGGTACACTTCAGTGGCATAATTTAAATTTCTCTTACGTGTACTGTAGAGTTGTCGTTGAAGTCCCTAACCAATCGTTATGGAAGACTGAGGGCTGGAGTGATGCTTTGGTTGCTGCAGCATTTAGGGGAAAGAAAAAAAAAAAGAAAGGAGCAAGAAAAAAAAAAACCCTCTAGAAATGCACAACCTGGTGGAGGTTTCAATCCATTAGCAGCATCGAGCTTGCCAGTTCTGTACTGCAGCATTTGACAAGGCTCTGAGCCAGAGATTAAGGCACGTCTCCTGAGGAGGGAAAAGAACAGGAGCTTCCACACTTCATTAAGGATATGTTTTATTTGCAAACTGCCAACCCACAGAGTGGCACTGACTTTTGGGTCATGGAAAAGGTTGCAGTTGTGCACTTGAGCCGTGCCAAGCTGAGTTGGATAATACTCTTAAAAAAAGCAAATCAAAGAAAAATGATAAGAAAAAAATAGGGAAATCCACGATTGCAAACCACCTAAAATAGGACTTGAAATGTAACTTGTGCTCCAGTCAGGATTTTCCTCCTCAAAAAATCGTGCTAAAGCAGGACAAGAGCCCAAAACAACAGGGAGCAGTTAACTACAAAATGCATATTCATGCTGTATTTTTTTTTTTATAATTTAAACATACATTCTCGGATTTATTTCACATTGATGGCTTTAAAGAATGTTAATATCCCTGTAGAATCGAGCCTTATCTCTATTTGATCCTTTGCCAAACACTGTACTAACATTCCACAACTGTACACATTTTTTTTGCTGAGCTATTGTTGGGTTTTTTTTCCTGGCTTTTTTTTCCAAATCCAAATAGAAATATGTAGTTTATGTAGTTTAGATAATTTAGAGCATAAATCATAAATCACTCGTCATAAAGGGCCAGTTCTTGGAGTTTTTGTTTGTTGTTTGCACTGGCAATTTCCCAATCATTTTCACAAGGAGCAGCATTTGAATAAAGGCATGGTTGCCAGTAAAGGTAAATTTTCTCTATTCCAGGAAAAAGAGATTTAACAATAGTATTCTGGTTTAGGTTCCAGATTCTCTACACTGATATCAACAGGATAGTTTGCAATGAAAGGTGTTCAATGGCTAAAGGTAAGAAAAAAGAATGCCCATCACTGGGAAGCTTGCCTAAGAGGTAAATTATACTGCTGGAATATCCATGACCTCTTTCCTTGGATTTGAAAAGTGCCAATAGTGATCACCAAGGAAGCTGTGAGTTGCTCTGCCTGTGCACCCACCTGGTACAGTTGTAAACACCACTACAGCCACTGCAAAAGCCAGCAGAGGAGAAGGTGTAAGTCTACCAAGATCGAAGCTTATGGCTCTATCTCATTTTCAGCGCCTAAAGAAACCAAAGCAATTCATTTTATTTTTAATCTGTAGCTGAAAGAAGACCAGATATGGACAGAAAATGCTTCTGCTCTGTGTCCTTCAATACTTAAGAAAATATGAATTTGATAACCTATTGTTTCACAGAACAGCAGGAATTTTTAAAGTACTTCAAGCTCAATCACCTCAGTAGAATTTATCTTTTTTTCCCTTTAAAATGCATGCTGATCTCAGGGTATTTTCATTTCACATGTCTGCACATGGGTTTGCCAACCACAGCTAGTCTCCCCCGATGAGCTTCCTGATCTTCCCCATTTCACCACCTTTAATGATATTTTCAGCTAGAACTGATACTTTCTGTGTAGCCCAAAATGACAGGATGTCATGGGAGCCAAAACTGGTGGCAAAGGTAGCACCCTGGCTCAGCCCAGGCAAAGGCTTTGGGAAGCATCTTTAATAAGATCAATGGAATGTTTGCTTTTCCTCTCCTCTCCATCAGTCATGCAGAGAAGGGAAAGTCAGCAGCTGCAAAGATATTGGTCCTTTTTGGTCTTCTCCATTCGGGATAACCAAATTTGTAACCTTTGAAGGAACAGTTAAACTATTTGTAAAGCTGAGATAAGTACAATTATCAGCCAAAATAAAATGTTCATCCAGAGTAGAATCATGGCATCTCCTCAGTCTTAGGAGCTGAGAGCGAACCAGTGATTGGGAAAAATATCAAAAACTTACAAGAGAGAACTTTTGAACTGTTGGCCAATTTTGCTTTGCTCCTATAAATTTTCTTCACTTGCCATGTTGCTCTTGCATGAAAAGAAAAAAAAGGAGAAACAACTAACAACAAAAACACCAAACCTATAACCATTAGTTAGCTCTGTGGTGAGGTGTTTGTCTGCCAGCCTGAGGTCAGAAGCAGAGCTGGGATCCCAAGACGGAGGCTTTGTATTATAACATTGTATTCTTGATGCGGTAGTTGAGAGTCAATTACTGTTTCCATTATAAACCCTGTTTTCCAAGGGTTTATACCTCAACAATTTTCATTTTCATCATGCTGAACTTGGCATACGAGCCTTATGGGTTCACAATTTTTAAACAGACCAAATGAGAGTGGCCCATTTTTAGATACAGAGTAGTCAGAAACTGTTTGTCAGTTGGTTTTCATTTTTATTTTTTGAATTTCACAAACTAAACTATAGTTTCACTTTTAAAACTACATTACTTCAGAGAATTAGTCTCTGTGGCTGGGTCTGATACCTCTCAGCACTTCTAAGAAAAATTTAATTGCATTTTTTGTAAATAAAAAAGCCTGTTGACAAAATTCTCCCTTTAAGAGCTGATTTTCTTTGTGTAATTTCAGATGCTGAGGCTCCCAAGCAATATGTCCCTACGGAGGCTGGAGCACATCAAGCCACTTTTACAGCTCAGAGGTGGATTTTAGCTGAGTAACTTACCTCATTTTGGAAAACTGGGGGCAATGCATCAATTCAGAGGTCAACACCTCCAGTCATAATCTTTCCGGTGACTTCAGAAAGCTTTGGACCTGAGAGACCTGGAGGAATTGTCTCACTCTTTCCCCCACCAATGACTCACGGTTGACTGTGCAATGTGGGGCAGAGGGAGGTCTCTCTCCTGGGCCAGGTGAAACCCAGAACAGAGCCTACCCTTGATAAAGACCAAAATCCAGATGGCCACTGGCTTCTGAGCCCTCCATCTGGGGCTGCATGTCACTCAGTAATTGCACACAGCAGATGCTAATTGCTTAAAAGCTCCTTCAGCTTAGAAAACTCTCTTTGCCAAGGCCACAACAAATATTTTTCTTTGACTTCAATTTCCATGCATTCCTTCCACCTGAATTTCCTGCATTTTTTTCTATTAATTGAAGATAGCTGGAATCACAGGGCGATGACACAAAAGTTTCACAATTTGGCTGTAGCACTGTTGGACTGACTCACACTCGGTTCATCCCTGTGAACGCCTGTTTCTGGAGAAAACGTTTGTTTCCTCTGAAGTACAAAGAACTCAGAGTTCATTTTTACTAGAAAGGTTTCTGGTATTTTTCCCCAACAGAACTGCTCTATAGTCTAAAAGCAGAGCAGAGTCTGCTCTCAATGAGCCAGATCTCTACTTTTAAGGTGGCCGGTAAAATCTTTCACTTCTAAAATACAATTCCACTTAATTTGTTTTTACAAATCATTCTTAGAGTACACCGGTAAGATCTGCAAGTTGGATCATACTAATTTTCTTCGCTGGGAAAATGAATCACAGCAAAGTTGTGACTCACCCAGAACCGCACAGAGGATCAGGGGCAGAGACAGGAGGAGAACAAACATTCCAATTCCCACTACCGTGGATTGCTTTCCCAACACAGAAACTGAGAGGAAATCAATTAGATTCTAATCCAAACTTTGCTGTTGGTAATCGATTTCAGTAAGTTTGAGGACAAACCCCTATTTCTCACTCATTCTGGAGGAAGTCACCCGATTTTGTCACCTCTCCTTACATCCCCCATCGCAGCAAGGTGAGGCATCAAAGCAGTAGACAACACCAAGCTTCATCACCAGTGCAGTTGACATCATATTGTCAGGTCAATCCAATTTTTCCTACATGTAATTGACGGGATGTATTTCAGGGATGGAATGCAGAGTTTTGGGCTGCCATCTTCCCTTTCACCGTCGTGTACGATCGCCATGGGCTGTATGTGCAGAGTGCTTGCCCAGATCATGTTTTTGTGAACACCGACAAGAACAACTTTCTTGAAAGCTATCAAAGGCATCCTCATTATCCTTTATGGGCTGTGTAGAAAATGTCTCCACTATTAGACATTTAACTGGAGTGCAGCAGAATGATTTTGCTGGCCCCCTCCAGTTCTTTGGGTAAAAAGCTCTGTTCATAATCAGTTTCTGCTTTTTTTAATGACCCTCAAGAGTTCCCTTCTGGTACACTTCAGTTCCCTTTCTAGTGTCCCATTGATTTTACAGACTTTAGGAACTTGCTCTTAACCTTCTGCTTTTTCCCTGGATCACTGCTGAATGATTAGGCACTACACAGCCTTTTGTTACCCAGTACACTGAGAGTGATATCTGGAGAATTAAAACACCAGTTACAATAACATTTGCTGGGGAAAGAGACTGTTCTTCTCTCAGGGCTATTGACCCCATTTATGTACATGATTTTCTAAGAGGACAAGAATGACTTCAGACTCAGAGAAAAAATACAGGATGATCTGCTTGAGCACAAGATTGAAATCCACTCAAGAGCCTATGCTCATACTGTGAATTTTAGCAGCAGAAGTGGAAGCATTTTGTGTAGGGAAGGGTAGGCTAGAGCCTGGAATATGGTGGGCAGTGTGCAAGAATAAAATATAAGAGATTAAAGAAAAGGATTTTAAAGGATTTTCCAACTAAAGTGTTTCCAGTTATCTGATTTGATTCACATGGAGCCACAGCAGTGCCAAAAATGCATGCTTGTTGGGTTTTTTTTTGAAGTTGGAGAAGTCTGAGAATTACTTCTTAAGACATGCCAGGTAAATTCAAAGAGAAGGATGCTTGGTGCAAGGACATCCTCCTAACCACAGAATAGCAGTGCCACAGGCTGTGATTAAATGTGCTGTTCCTCCCAGAGACTCTGATCCTTCTCAGATGCTCTCATTCCACCCGAATCTCAGTGCAGGAATCATAGAATGGTTTGGGTTGGAAGGGACCTTAAAATCATCTGGTTCCAATCCCCCCCTCACCATGGGCAGTGACTTACCCATGCAATTTGAGGACTTTTTTCCTTTGCCCTGTCCTCCTCAAGTACCACACCAAACTTTTTTCAAGGTAGATCAGTTCCTTGAAAAAGATAAAGGATCAAGCTCTGATATCATCCTGCAAACTTTTCCAATCCCCCCCGTATTTTCCCAGGAGGGTGAAGTTCAGGAAACTCCATTTACATCAACAGGTTTGAACCAGCGTGTGGAGCCAGCTGCAGCCCAATTACTGCCCACCCTCGGCTGCTGCTGCCTGGCTGAAAGATGCTGGGAGGGGGGGAAAAAAACACCCAAGCTTAAAACCAGAGAAAGAAATCACATCATTGTTGTGGTTGTTGAGATGCCAGCTGAAAAGGAATCATTATAAAGAGGCTGATACTTTCGGGGGGAGACAGAGGACTCACCCGAACGATCCCAGTTAAGGGCCTTAACAGAGAGGCGGCTTTAACGGCTCTTTGGAACTGGTGAGCCTCCCTGCTTGGCTGGGTTTGAATTGTGTGTTACTGCAGTAACATCTCACAAATAGGGACACCCCTCCTCTTAAAAACTGTTTGCTCCCGAAATAGCAACACAATTTAGCAATATTTTGTATCAAGACAATTACATTGTAGTATTATTGCAGTCTTAGTACCTCATTAAAACAAAAAAATGTTAAATCCTTGTTTTGTTGAACACAAGAGATGAATAGTAAATATTGATTTAGAATGAATGCAAACATTTCCCTAGGAGTGGATAATTACAGCCTTTCTATGCAAAACACTTATATTTGAAGAAGCACTTCACTTACTTTGCCATGTGGTATACATTCTTTAGTACATTTTAAATTATACGTTGTCCTGGACAGTGTCTGCTCTATAATTTCTTGTGTCTCTACACCAGAGTCAGTATGTAATTTTAAACTGCAAACTTTCTGCCAACGAGAAGGGGAGAACAAGCTTAACTCTTTCCCTTAGCTGGGCTCAGAAATCAATTCAGACTGCACACAGAGTCCTATGACCAGCGAGCTCAGGGCTCGAGCAGCAAGGAAGGAGTTTGGAGTAGCTGGAATTTAAGAAAGATGCTGCTCCCAGCAGTCCTCGTTTTCACACGACATTTTCTGATTACGTCCAAGGCTCCATGTGTTCCAGTTTCCAGCCAGATCACAAGAAGTCCAAAAGTTTGAACAAAAAACTTGACTTCTAGAGAATTCACAAAGAAACTGAACATGTGAAAAAGAGCGCTGAGGTTGAGCATATTCAAATGTATATCTGAAGGAAATGATTTATTCTACTTTTTTTGGCATTCAGATGGGCAGTTCCTTTGCAGACTGACATGGGAGAGACTCGGCTCTTTCCAAGGAGGGTCAGGCATCCCTATGGTGCTTCATGAACATAGAGGACAGAGTTTATACACCAAATCCTCTAGCCTTTGTCAGCCATTTTAAACTGTGTACATCTATTAGGTTGAAAAACTTGAATATAAATTCATAATCAGGCAATGTGGATGTGAACACAATATGCCCCTGTAGTAACTTGAGAGATTAATCCAAATGAGTTATGAATTTTGTTATCTTATATAACCACAAGCACCCTTGCTGCATTATTTTATGGGCCGAGTTTTTCAAACCTGGGACCTTGCACCCAAATTATTTTTTTCATAAATATTTACGCCCTCATCTCCCCATCCCAAAGCAGAGAAAAGCTTAAATAGATATTTAAACTCATCCTAGTTTAAGCAGCATTTAAGGATGCGTTTAGAGCCCCTTGACACATCATGCAAGGATAGGGTTCTGTGTGTTGCTGGATGCAGAAACTTTAGGCCCCACAGAAGATTAGAGACCATGGTTAATTTGTTGCAGTAATGAGCAGAGCAATGGTACTCAAAGGAAGAGCAAACAGGCGTTGAATGTGATTCCAGACATTGACCACAAATTGCATCGACTAACCCAGCACTGGATAAAACACAGCCCTGGCAGGAGGCTCTTACGTGTGCCATACACTCTGATATCTCCAACTTTTTCTGTAAAACTTACAAAGCAGGCTGTAGCTACAGGACAAGAGGAAACAGCCTCAGGCCGTGCCAGGGGAGGTTAAGGTTGGAAACTGGGAAGAATTCTTCACTGAAAGGGTGGTCAAACTGCCCAGGAGGTGGTGGAGTCACCATCCCTGGAGGTGTCCAAGGAATGACTGGACGTGGCACTCAGTGCTCTGGTTTAGTTGAAGAGATGGAAATCAGTCAAAGGTTAGATTTGGCGATCCTGGAGGTCTTTTCCAACCTTAATGATTTTACGTCTTATGATTCTACAGGTCTTAAATCCACACATGTACATTGGCACACACATGTTTGCTCACAAAGCACATCCCAGTGTTAATCCTGCTGGATTTTTAGCCAGGGAATTCATTGAGTACTACTGCAAAAGAGTTAAATATAGGTTTAAGGAAATATTGTTATATTAGGGGAGAGGTGGAGGGAAGGGAAAGAAACTAGATAAATTTGAAATAAAATAGATTTTACTATTTCAAAATAATTCCCCGAACAGGGGAAAAGGGGAGAACGAATAATAATAATAAAAAAAAGCGTATCAAAATGAAGCAAGTTCTAACTGAAAGAGAAAAAGATTGCTGGGAAAAGCAACGAAGTGCTGATGCCCCTTATTTTCTCCAAGATCTTTCTCATGAGCCTCACACTTCACCCACCACCAAACCCTTTCCACGCCGTGGTTTTATCCGGCAGCTGATCATAAGGAGATACATTTCCCTAACGTGTGCTTCCTTAGGCACAGCTTTGTACTTCCCGAGAAGCTTAGCAGAGCATTAAGGCAAGAGACTTCAATCCTGCGGGCAAAGTTTTGTGTCTGCAAGGAAAATATTCAACCTCCCCACTTGGCACCTACCCCTGTGCTGTTTGGAGGCAGCCCCATCTCCACAGCAGCACCCAGGATAGTCCTGCTCAGAGTGACTGAAGAAATCTTCCACTGGAATTTACTGGCTTTAAAATTACTTCTTCCCTGTGCCCCCTATTCCAAGGATTTGCATAACCATAGGGGAAAAGACGACACGAGATAAAAATAAATGTGGCTGCTGTGGATCCAAAATCAAGGGGAAAGTGTCAGGGCAGTGTTTTGCTATGGGTTTTAGTGGAGACAAAATAACTGAAACTACTAGGAAAGATAACGTATGACTAAGAAAATTCCCTGAGCAATCAGGGGATGTGTTTTCAGCTTTTTTACATTCTAGTTTTATTTTCTCACAGCAATGAAATAGGATGAGATTGGAGTCCCATGACCAAGCTGGCGCAAACCACGCACCCTACCTGGATAATCACGGACTGTAAATCATCATTTTATAAGAATTTAACTTTTCAGCTTCCAACATAATCAAACGTAGTGGTGAGGGGGCCACTAATCATGACAAAAAATATACTTCAGTTTCTTTCTTGAAGTGCCAACTCCAATAAGTTCTCCGAGTGAAATTAAATGCATGCTCTTATTCCAAACCACAGTTTCCCCTTGGGATGGCCCGATCTCAAGTGGGGGCTGAAAGGCCAGTTGTACCACAGCCCAGGGTTACACCCATTTTTGCAGTTTTTTTTAACTACTGCATGTAGTATAAATTGTATCCCAGCCCACTCAGTGACTGTGCTTTCCAGCATTGGTAATAAAAAAAGATGTCTTCATAGTTTCCACATTCCAGCACTAACGAGTGGGCCAGTCCATATCTTCCCTCGGTTTCTCACAGTTTGGTGTTTGTTTGCTTTAAAGGCTTCTCTGCAAAGCTAAGGGCAGAATAGAAAGAAATATCTGGTGTGTGGCATAAGTGACGGTTGGCGCCGAGTCTGAGAACAGTAACAAAGAGTCGTTTTAGAGTAGAAATTAAAGTGGAAAAGACCCATTAGTCCATGTGCTCCGTGTCCCTGCCAATGCAAGGGTGCTCCACGGAGCGATGGTTTTTCGCAGGCTCAGTCGCTGAAATCGCGACATTTGAGTGCAAAAGGCAGCCCTCGACATCCCAAACCCTCAAAGAGGGTGTTCCACCTCCTGAAGCCTCCCAGAGACTGAGCATCTCCTCTCCAATGCCACAGGGGGCGAGGAGGACCCTGCCCCGGCCAGTCTTCCAGCAAAGGAGCCGGTCGTGGTGTCGGCATGCCAGCTGCTGCCCTGCCAGCACACCGGCCAAAGCAAACATCACACCATGCAAATTTATAACAAAAAGTGGAACAGAGGCCAAACACAATGCCCTCCTGGTGGGAGGAAGTGTGGAGACAAGACTTTTTCCTTTATTTTTCCCTTTCTTTTCTTTCTCCCCCTTCTTCTTGGAAGGGAGGAGAAATGTTTCTTGGCTCCTCACTGTGAAATACAGCAGTGGCAAGGGAAAGGGAGCAAATCCAGGCACTGGCTTCTGCAGATATCGATCCCTGTGCACTCTGAAGTGGATTGTGACCTTTGTCAACCTCACCCCCAGCCAGAGAGTGAGGTCAGGGAAGACTGACTGAGATGGAAATAGCCATTTTAGTCACTTTTTAACCTTGCAGTCACTCACAGGGTGTGAAATCCTGGAGATCATACAGGTTCTGCAACACAAGGCAAGTGCTGCAGCAGGGAGGGCAAATTGGAAGGAAAGGGTGGAGTTGGGTCAAGTTTTTCCTTCCCAGTTCCCAGATCATCTCCAGAAAGCTGATGGCATAGAGGGGAGTTATCAAGGGTGAAGTCCTTTGCCTGTGGCATGAGTCAGATGCAGAGGCAAAAGAGAACAGTGGAAGCACGAATGGGCTCACACTATTGCAAAAAAAAAAAAAAAAAAAAAAAAAAAAAGAGTAATTTTATGCTTTAACAATACTGGCACTCAGGAAAGATGCAGTTCTTGAAAGCTGTCATGTGTCTGGGACTCCAGTATTCCCCTCCAGACACATCTATCCTCCATTCACAGGACTGATGGCCAACGCATTCAGGGCTAACTCGGCGCATTCCTGATCCCTGGGACCCGCTCTGCGTGTGCAGAAGAACTTCTCACAATGCAGGCAGTTGATCTGCACACACTGCAGGCTTTGTCCAGGACTTCTCCATGTCAGGCATCCAAACTGGAGCTGCTGAAGTCCGGAAACAACCCAGACAAATAGCAAAAACACTATTTCTCTGTATGCAGAATATTTATAAGCAGAATAAGGGCACTTCGATTATCCCGGCTGCGTAAGGGAACAACCTTAAAAGACCACAATGAGGGTGTAAGCACTCAGCAGACAGGCCAGCCAGAGAACAAGCCTCTGTATCAAATGATAATTGTGGCTAGGAGAAGCAAATCCGAATTTCCTAAGCACGGAGAAGGCTCACAGGACTGGTGGAGATGGTACTTACCATACGAAAGTGTTAACAAGCAGTGAAAGAACTGAAGCGCATCTAATTAAAAATGCATACCGAGGCATAAAGACAGAGTATAAGAGTAAACAAATGGCAGAGACCAGATTTGTTTGCAATAAATGAAGAGGAAAACACCACACAATGCAAACTCATCCAGCACAGAGGATACGGAGGGAGGCGGGCAGGGAAAGGCACGGCTCTGCAAAAACCTCCGAAAGCAAAGTACAAGGCCAGAGAAAAGCACGTGGCACACCGGAGCATGCGTGAGCGGGACAAAGGGGTGGAACTGGTCCCAAGACACTGTCCTTGGTAGGAACATTTGCCATTTCCAAACAGGTACCACACGGCAGTATGGTTAGACCAAAAGACGCTGCCAAGCAGAACTCCAGGTCAGCATACGAACAGGCCACCATGGGACACAAAACAAAACAAGGCCTTGTGGAAAAGAGTCAATTTTAATATTTCTGCTGTAAAATATCTAGAGATAAGCAGGAGGATGCTGAGTTGGGCCACGAGGTTGGGGCTGTTCTGAGAGAGCCACTTCTGGTTTACTGGCTGGATGCACAGAGCTTGCGGCTATTCACATGAGTGACACTACCCCATCTGCATTGGATTTTCAGAAATAAAAAGATCTTCTAACCTTAGAATTATTTGAGTTGGAAGGGACCTTAAAGCTCATCTGTTCCACTCCTTGCCATGGGCAGGGACACCTTCTACTACACCAGGTTGGTCCAAGTCCCATCCAACCTGGCCTTGGACACTTCCAGAGATGGGGCAGCCACAGCTTCTCTGGGCACCCTGTGCCAGGGCTGCACCACCCTCACAGGGAAGATGTGCCATTAGAAGGGATCTTGTATCCAGGAAATACTGACACCCTCGACTGCTGGTGTGTTCATCATTCCTGATTTTGAACAACACTGGAAAACAAAGCCCAGACGCTCTGCCAAGACTTGCTATGTCACACCTTAACCACAAGGAAAACATGGGCTCTCCAGGGCCAGCAGGAACTCAGGCTCATTGGCAGCGGCTCATCCTGTCTTCCCTCACCCCAGTCACGAGGCCACCTTCTTTTCTTCAATAATTATCTTTCTTTTAGGTCCTGCAGCACTGAACAATGGTGATCACACCATTTCCCAGAAGCAGCGTTTGCTTGATTACTGCAGAGCACTGTCATCTGTTTGTTTTTTCAACACATGATAGGCCACTGCCTTCATCCCCTTGGGATTCCCAGCCAAGCGCAGTTCCCATCCAAATGGGGATAAAAGTTCAATTTTATTTCACGGTTTTGTCTTCCTTACAACAAATCTTTTCTGACAGTGTTTTCTGACTGCTAAACTGTTCCGTTTTGAGCGATTGATCTAAAACATCTGTCCTTGAGATTAAAAGCAACGTTGAAGGGATACTGCGATGCTATTCCAAAGGTGTGGAAGTTTTTGAACACCAAACTAGTAAGCAACAGGAGGAAACTTTTAGGAAAACTCATGCTCTTCAGCACTTGGATTTTGCGGCGTGCATCTTTCCCCAGAAAGTTTTGCCAACTGCCACATAATACAGGAAGTCGTGCTTCAAAATATTTAAGGTTGCATTTCTCACCATTTCCTTCTTATCTTTCATAAGACTCACATTTTAAAATGTCAGCCTACATGTGGGAATGTTTAATCTCAAGGATGCTGATCCTTTGGGAAACTTTTTTAATCTTCTCCTAAAGTTGGGGGTTTTGTTGGCTTTTTTCTTCCCCCTTTGCTTCCCTCTTCTCTTAATGGTTTGCTTCTGTTTAGGCTGTACCTTGTTTCTTAGCTGCTTTTAAACCCCCCAGCCTCGAGCTGTTCTCCCCTTAAAGAGGACTTATATATACCTTTGGTAACACAATTGAAGGTGGGAATATTACATTCCCCTGATATTTTAGTTTTCCAAAAAATACACTGAAATGATAAAACAGCAAATTTAATTCAAAACATTTAAACTGTGAAAGTTTGTGTGCATCTGCAATGGGCCTGAATACCGAACCCAATGTTTGGCATTACATTTTTGTTTAAATTCCATTATTTCCGCTTGCCCATATTACTGCATTTATTTTTAGTGCCAGTGTTCCTTACTGCCAATTTAAATTCATTTAATGTTAGGCCCACAACAGTTTTTCAATACCTTTTTCTTATTTGGCTGTATAATTAACTTTCCAAAATATGATTTATTTTAGTTGAGTTAAGCTTTGGCAAGAAAGCAGGGGGCATGGGGGGTTCTTCAAGCACAAATTTACTACTGGCAACACTGCTATGAATGGCATGGAGACCAGCATCAGAAATCCATCTTATTCACAGAAAGGGCAAATCCACTGGGGATTAAGTGTAGCCCTTCTCCACCCTCCCCCTTCCCTGTCCCCCTTGGCTACCCTCCATTTACCAGCTCAGACATGGAACTGAGACTTATTCCTTGATTCAGAAAAAGGAGCTATTAGAAGGCAACACCAGTTCTGAGTATGCTGGACTCCATCCAGGCAAAATTTGTTCATTTCTTAATAATAACAACATCGCATCCTTCTAGGTCATTAATAAATAAAGGGTTTGGAGGGGCAATAAAAGGATTTTTCATTTTTCCTTTACTAAATGAAACTATTGCTATAAAGGCCCTACATAATTCGCAGTAACCTGTGGTATCATAATAAACTGTGTTCTTTGGCCCCAAGCTCATACAGTGCTTAAGAATATGTTTAACTGAGAGAGTGAGACTCCCATTTAGAAAAATAAAAACAGATATTTCCCTGCCTTTCAGGAAGAACATATGTGCCAATATTTAGATATTTGGGCACCTGCACACCATGACTCTTGGAAACAACCACGGTGAGGTCAGTGGCAATCAAAAGTGCAAGATTCTGCATATGGTAGAAGATGTTTTATGCAAAGTTTTCTTCAGAAAGCTCCTAATCACATCAGAAATGGACTTGGGATATCTTCCCCCACAACACCAGTCACCAAAAAGAGCAGCCATCTTTGACAAGTGTTTTAGACTTTCTCCTTCAGGCTCAAGGACCTGTCTGTGTGGATGGGAGCAGATCTGGACACCAAACAAAAAGCCAGTATTACACAAAAAAACCCCATCAGCAGTTCCAAAAGCTACAATGAAATAAATTCAATTTGCTATGATGAAACTGAAAAATTATATAATGAGGAATATGTGTGTGTGTGTGTGTGTGCATATACATATATATATATATATATGTAAAATATATCTGTATAGGCTGGGCATCAACAGACACTCATCCCACATACCAACACTGTCTCAAGGGTTATCTCTTGAACAGATCCTTTCGGAATAGATTTTTTTCTGGGTATAGTTTTCTGTATCTTCTGATAGTGACCTTTAAAAGCCATATAGTTCAAACCCCATCCAGCAAACAGGGACATCTTCAACTAGACCATATTGCTCAGAGCCCCGTCCAACCTGACCAGGAGCAGGGCAGTCACCTCTTCTCAGGACAACCTTCTTCACAGTTTTACCTCCTTTATTAAAAAACTTCTTCCTTATTTCCAAGCTAAATCTACCCTGCTTCAGTTTATCCCATGCCCTATCACAATAGACCCTGCTAAAAATTTGCCCCCATCTTTCTTACAGGGGAAAATATGCACAGTCTTGACCCTTTGGTGTCTGGCAGCCTGAGGATATGGTGGACATCATGTAGATCCTGAGGTGCCTGCTCTTCCTTCTGCTACCTCCTGTGATGGAGCACACTAATGAATGCAACCACGTATGTTTTGGATTATTAATCAACATGCAAGAATGCAGTCCTGAACCTTCAGCAAAAGCCATCACACTCATAGTTTTCAGATATGGTATGACCCTGATGAGTCCTGCTCATCAGATCCTCCAGGAAGGGGTGAGGTGTCATGGTGACAGTGTGGCTGTGGAATGGGGTCAGCTGCAGCCCCTCCCAGCCTCACCTTTCCCGTGTGGAAAACAGGCTGTCACTCAGTGATGTCTCATGCCTTTCCCCCAGTCAGACTGAGAAATGGGGACACTGCACATCCTCTTACACCACTCAGCTGCAAAACTGGTGTGGGGCTTTGAATAATTAACAAGAACGACCAGTCATGGCTGCTTACAGGAGTCATCAAGAGAGATTAGCTGGAAGCAAGTACTGATGCTCTTAAACTTCTTATGTCTACAGCTGGCCTTGTTTTTTTCCCCTCTGTTTCATTTAGCACCAAATCCTCCAGGTGCTCACAGGGCAGACCTGTACCAGGGGCTGGGTCCTGCTGCCACCCCAGAGCTCAGTCCTGCTCAGGGGCTGCCCCACTGCAGATCCGCTCTCCACATTGGCGTAACTCCCCTGGCTCGATGGTATCAAGTTCAAATTCCCTAGATTTTGTTTGTTGTGCCATAAAACGAACGTGGTAGCTGCAGTCCATCATGCTAAATCATTTTAGCACCTCCTTTACCCTACATAGACTTATGGTGCTGAGAGCACATTTGTATTTTTCTCCTGCTACTTTGGATTTATACAAAAAATGCCCCAATTTCCATTTATTTGTGACAGAATATTGCCTGTCTTCCTGTTTTATCTTTGCAGCTTAAGAAAAATAACATAGGACATGATCACCACTAACAAGACAGCACGTTCTATATAACTTCTCCCGCTGTGTTGTTTTATTTACCAGCTTTCAAATCCCTAACCTTCCTCTCTCCAACTTCCTTTTAAATGAAAGGATCCTCTTGTCTCTGTGAAGTTCTTATCATCTGCACTGGTTTGCGTGTTAAAGTTTCAGCATCCATTTAGTCAGTGGTGGTTATTCTGCTTAATGACTCCTATACCCCTGTTAATACTCTTTTATCTGGCTCTAATATTTTAAGATCTTGTCTAATATTAATGTTAAATGCTAATATTAAAGATTTGCTACTAATATTTTAAGCTCTTGGTGGTAGTGTACTAATGTTTTGGGAGGTTCTTGGGAGTTCATTGTTTTGGAAGGATTGCTGGATAAATTTTAACAGCCTTTATGAGTACTGCATAGAAATCTGTGCAAAATAACTGGAATAGAGGGACAGGTTTTAGCAATTTATTTATGGAGTATCCTGCCAGCAATGAGCTCAGAATCAGGTTGAAAATGTATGTGTGTGTGTGGGCATGTGAGTATGTGTCTCTCTGCATCTCTTCAATAAACCAGAATAGAGAAAAATAACCCCAGTGTAAGGCAGAGGTGGGGGACACCTGCAGCCTCTCCTCCATCGGGTTACAGCCAGTGCTGCCACTCCAGGTGATGCTACAGGGACGGGGAAGGAGGTGGCTGCTGTTCCACAGGAACCCCAGCCCTGAGTTACAATTCCTTCAGTATTGCTACATCACCAGTTTTTTCTATATACCTACAGACAGCCACGTTTATCTCTTGGCAATACAACATCCTAAAGATTTACGGAGGAGTAGGGAAAAAAAAAATTAAAAGAAAAATGATTGAATTAAACCTCCTGTGTTTCAATATCAGTTTATTAACATGAACCTCTGCCACATGCAAAGGGAGAACAAAATCCACTCTGCCTCTGAAGATCAACCTCCTCCACTAAAAATAAAATACAGTGTGGCGTTTATTTCACCACGGTTTAAGAGTTAATGAAAGATTTGCACCTGTACAGCTGTTGCAGACTGAAACGAGCTTGTGGAGCGAATGTGTTTTCTGGTTGAGACAGTTGTAAATGCCTTGAGTAAAAACACTGAGGACTGCTAATGGATAGGTTTATTTTAAAGCATGCCATCTGCTATCAATCATAGAGAAGTATAGGAAGCAAGTTTGGCTGTGCTCCCTCCTTGTGAGCCTGATAAAGATAGGGCTGTGGTACTCTGGAACATTTAGTACTCAAGAGAATAAAACATCAAACCTACTCAGCAGCTCCACTAACAATAATAAAAATGCCTCTGCCTAAAGGTGACATTCTGAATTTACGATTATTTGTGTCTATAAAGTGTATTCTTTGGCTCCTGACTCATTCTGACTGTCTCACTACAAGAACAATACATTAAGCCTGCCTGAAGTAAATGGAAATCCTATCCTTTTATTAAACCAGCAGCCAGCACCTGAGATGTTCTAATGCCCTGTAGGACCCAAAGAAGGTTTTCTGCTCTGAGTGTTAATTCTTTTGTTAGGATTAAAGTCGACTATGGAGAAAATGCTTATTTTATACACTCAGAACTAAGCCCTTCTCCAGGTAAATGTAGTTTTAAAGGAATAAGAATAAAAACAAGAAAACCCAAGGCAGATGATGAATATGCAAATATGCCAAAAAAGGCTACAAAAACTGCAATTTACGGCGATAGTTCATATTTTATGCTACTTAGCATTTGAGACAGGAAAAGCTTACGCTGTAAGAACCTGCCCAGGAAAACCATGCACAAAATTCCCAAAAGGTGTGTGCCAATCTTCTTTCCTAGTGCTGAACTTCACATCTGCTGAGATTCTCCAGAACTGAATTCAGGGATTTTTTTTATATATTTTTTTTCTCCCTTTTTTTCCCTACACTGCATTTTCCCCAGAAAAAGGCAGTTGGAAGATGAAGAGCTACTTCCCCGAGATACACGAGCATTTGGTTAACTTCAGAGGTATGAATCATTCCCCTGGCTAACACCACATCCCTCTTCTCTCACTCACACTCTGGTACCCCACTGATCAGGGGCTCTTGAGCCTGCCTGTTTAAAAATAATTAAATATATAACACTTCCTGGCAAATTCACCAGATATAAAAAACACTCAGCAATGAAGTACGCCGGATCCGATCACATTAAGCTCCTATCTCCTATCTGCAGCTTAACAAAATTCCCTTGCAAGCCTGCTGCAGATGGAAAACATTGCTGTGGAAGCTTGGGGACAACCCACCTGGTGATCAAGCTCATGAGCCTAATTAAAGTTAATAGAGAAATTAAAAGTGGGGAAAAAAATTAGAACAGCAGCATGGAAAGAAAAAAAAAAAAAGAGTAAGCACTAGGAATAGAAAAAACATAAAAAGCAATAGGAAAAGTGAACTTTTCTTTGAATTCTGCTCCGGAAAGTGATGGTGGTTTCTTTCAATACCCCTCACATCCTGAATTCTTTACACAGTGGGCCATAGGTCCAAGTAGAAAAGCAGAGAACTTGTAAAGTTCACAATATTAAATCAAGGCTGATTTTGTGTTGTATTCACCATTTTGGTCCTCAAGAGTTTCACTGTCTCTAAAGTCCATGGTGAAATGACCACTGGTTTCAAAGGATATCCTTAATCCCCTTGTCTGAGAAGCAAAATAACTGAGAAGTTTCTAGGGGAGGAAAAAACTAGCACATACTTGGACTGAGTAAAATGAAAGATTATGAAAAAGAATTAGGAGACTATAGAGACAGAGGAAAACCACAAAGATAGAGACGATTGTTCTACGGGGAAGTGAATAAGCTCTGAGCATGTTGGGAGCAGTCTGCACAGTCACCTGGCTGCAGAAACACAGAAATACTGGAAACAGTGCAGGAATATAGGAGGGCAAAGCTCAAGTAAGAGGAAAAGATGGAAAACAGGCAGCTATCAAGACTTCCATGCTCAGCAACACCTGGAAATAACTCCCTGGACGTACTTCTCACCTCTAGGTGAGGATTTCCAAATAACTCCCTTTCAAGAGCAACACCCCAACTCATAAGGAAACAAATATCAATGACCATCTCTCATTACTGAGATCTGTACCAAAATCAGTCTGTTCCATGCTCCAAGAAGAGGGACAGTAAATGTCACCAGGGCATGTCATAACACCGAGGTCACAGACCAGTCACAACCATTAAAACTTCCAGTAAAAAGAGTTCACCAAAACTCCAGTGATCAAAAAATTGTAATAGCATTGAAACTTTCACAGAGATGTAGCTGTTTCTCAAAAAATGCCTTTGCCAGGATTTTAAGTCTGGGATGAGGGGTTTGGATAGCCAGAGAAAAGACAGAGGAAGTCAATCCAGACTCACCCATAGCCTGATGGTTACGCACCCAGGGATGGTGGGAGGTCCAGGTCCAAATCCCAAATCTGAAGACATTCCCAACGTTGCCGACAGCATCCAGAAGGAAAGATGTGCTCCAGAGCCTAACTCCATGACACCTTGAAGGAAAAAAAGAAAAATTCCAAAGGTTTTCTTTTCTCTTTCCTGAGAAATGGAAACAAGTTAAAAGGCTTGAAAATTTTTCATGGCACAGACTCTTTTCCGGGGCCAGCTCTAACCCCACGCTGCCCAGAAGTTCACAGGCATGCTGCTCCTACCAGAGCTCATATGGTGAACTCCCCATCTTTTGCACAAAACTTAACAGGATCATTTTCGACTCATACAGAGCATTTTCCTGTGAAAGCTCGCAGGCTCAGAGCAGCTTGTCACCAGAGTTCAAGTCCCTGGCACACAGTTCATTGCAGCTCTAATGTAAAAGCACAATGATTGGGCCTGCGTTGCTAAGATTAGACATTAGTGGCCGTATCAAGAAGAGAAATACCTGCAGATTAGCAGAACAACTTGCTGCTCTAAATCTGAACCTTCTAATCTCTTTTTTTTTTAAAGTAAGTAGCAGCCCATGAGTATGGGAACAGAATTAAAACTGCATTTACTAAGTGATTTCTAAAATACTTCGGCATGTGTTTTAGAAAACTGACAAGTCATTAAAATATAGTTAATAAACATTATTCAGAACTCGTTGCTTTAGATTAACACTGCTTTAAAATCACAGAGATTGATTGGCTCAGTGCACTGCTGCTAGAGGAACTCCGGCTGGTGTCCATGCCCCGTGGAAAGAAACATGATGGGCAACTTGGAGTCTACCTTGCGTTTGTATTTTCTAACTGCAAAAATATTGCAAAAATACTTGTAAAACACTATAAAACTTAGCATCCTAGCCAGTGAAGGCATGCACAGAGACTGGAATCACAGGTAAAAACCATGGAAAGATTGAAGGGTGGCAACAAACTGAGATAGTTGGGGGTGTTCAGCCTGGAGAAGAAAAGGTTTTGGGAAGACCTTAGAGCCCCTTCAAATGCCTAAAGGGGCTCCAGAAGAGCTGGAGAGGTACTTGGGACAAGGGGGAATAGCTTTAAGCTGAAGAAAAGTAGATTTAGATTAGATTTTAGGAGGAAATTACTCCCTGTGAGAGTGGTGAGGGACCAGCACAGGTTGCCCAGAGAAGCTGTGGCTGCCCCATCCCAGGAAGTGTCCAAGGCCAGGTTGGATGGGGCTTGGAGGAGCCTGGGGTAGTGGAAGGTGTCCCTGGCAGGGAGGCTGGAATATGATGATCTTTAAGGTCGCTTCCAACCCAAACCATTTTATGATTCTAAGAAAACTAAAATAAGAACAGAGGTAGCAGCACCATTTTTAGTGACCAATTCAAAGGAACCTGAAATCATGAGCCATTTTTGATCAAACGTAGGTGAGAGCCATCATGCACAGCTTTCACTGATGACAACTTTTTAAAATTTATTGTGTGACTGTCAAGAAATTTTCCCTTTTAGAAGCTCTGCCCTGAGCCAACTGGAGCTGACTGCTTTTCATATTTCATGCAACCGTGATCAGCTCAGATACTGTGTGGGAAACGAACTCGGGCACAGTTTTCAACTCTGGACCATTGCTGACGACCCAAAGCCACCAGGTGAGCTCCACCATCAGGTGGTCTCCCTGCTACAGAGGATAGAAAGCAGGTTTTGATGCTGTTTGTTGATATTTTGAGGGAAGGGGAAGGATTTGGTGAGGGTATTGGTGTTTTGAGAAGGGATTGATCAAACTCTCTTTCTAGTACAGCCCCTCAGCCCGTTTTATTTTGTCTGTCCAAGTACTGCAGATCAAACTCTAACAGGAGAGAGCTGAAACTGAGAAGAGAGACAATGCATCTTAAAAACGAAAACATTACTATTCATAGTTGACTTAGTAATGTAGCTAAAAGAAAAAAAAATCTTCCTTAGTCAAAATTGTGCCCATCTAAGTTAAGCTAAGATAAATATTTGCAAATGCTCTTAAGGACCATTTTTAATCACTTGCAGGATTTAGTGGGCAGCTTTCTTTTGTTTTGTTGGTTTGGGTTTTTTTAATAATAAACTATTTCATATTCAGAAATGTCTGTAACCTAGTGAATGATTTTGATTTATGACATCTCTCAGACATCAGAAGTCTGGATTTGAAAGCTGAAACATGAGGGAGATCCAGATCCTCCAAATTATTTTACTTTTCAGTCTTTTAAGGTGACTTGGAGTTCAAAGTCTTTCACCCTTTCATACTGCTACTTATGCAGAAACAAGAATAACACCTTGCACCCAACTAAGATCATCTGAGTGATACCATCAAATTTATGCTTGAAGGTTCTCATGAGATGGATGTGATTAAACCTGTTTTACCTACCCTGATCCAGGGTGCTGTATTTTGGGGCCACAAAGCTCCATGAAAGTCCATAAACCTGCTCATTTCCTCCCTTCACCACTGTGGCTTGGGCAAGTTTGTTCCACAGGGCTGGGCAGAGCAAATCATGGAGTCAAGGAGTATCCTGGGTGGGAAAGGACCCACAAGGTTCATCGAGTCCAACACCAAGAAGCTTTAGCAGAAGAAGAATCTGAGAGAGATGTTACACACATGAGGGTGCTGGGATTGGTCAAGGCCTCCCTGGAGCGAGGCAGCTGGGTGAAGGGTGACTCCTCCAGTGACACATCTCAAAGCAGCAGGGACATTTTGAGGCTGTGAGAAGCTGCTCTGAGGAATGCAAGGAAGACAGCCTGTTTTAAAAGAAAAAAAAAAAAAGAAAGGAGGAAAAAAAAGTCTTTAAGAAACTCAGAAGTGCAGCTCAAGGCCTTGTTTTCCTTAGCCCAGTGGTGAAGGAAAATTGTTGTCAGACGTGCAAGTATTTAAACAGCCTATAACAGCAAGGAAGCAAATGACTACTTCTGCCAGTGACCGAGGAGAGCTCAGCTGCTCCCTGCGAGCCAGAGGGATTCACATCCAGCCCAGATCTGGGAACACTCTCTGGGGCAGACAACGCTCTCCTCAGCCTCCCTAGTGCCTGTCACATCAGTCATGGACCAAACCTCAAAGCTCCTGGTCACATGAGTGTGTTCCCACTTGGATCTGTGCTGCCTGGTCCCACATGGAGGGTGGCAGAAGGACCCACTCGGCGTGGGGCTGAGTCACCGTCCTCCGTCGTCTCCTGCACCGCTACTTCCAGCACTTCCAAACAAGCCAACAGTGCATAAATATGTGAAAATATTTCTCGCCCACTCCCAGCCATGTTGAAAAGAAACCTGTTGTGGTTAAACGACTCGGTCAGTTCTTTAGGGATTTTCCAAGGTTTCCTATAAAAAGAAATCTGTGGGAAATGAATGATTGCATAATCACTAACACATGCCAATTCATCTAAGTCTATTATCTTTTATGGCATTTTGTACTCTATTGTCCTTACTCTGGTGAATTTCTCTCTTACAATTCTTTTCCTTATTAAATTATTTACACATTTTGCTCTCTCTAACCCTTTTGCATCAGTGAGATACTTAGCATCTACATTAGGAAAGAAGGAAAAGACAAATGGTCCCTTCACCTTTTCTCGCATCATATTTTTCCCACCTTCACAGGAATATCTCAACAAAAATCTCCTTGAAAGTGTGAAGGACCTGCTCAAGTGAGAAGCTGTATTAGCTGGGCCTTGATGCCACAAAAAATATGTTTTTTCCTAAGGGATATGCATTTTTACAGAGGTTTTCTAAGGTCCCTGACAGAAATGACCAGTATTCATAGTTTTAAAATTACATAGTCCCTTGAAAATGCTGCAAGTTGCCTACAGGTCATCATTTCTTAGAAACAAACCCCAAGTGTCTTGAGAGTCTTAATTACACTGCATTTCAATTGGATTTAGGCTGCTTAAACACAGATTTTAATAGGAATTTCAGATCTGTAAAAACCTTTTGATTTTTGACTTTGGGAGCCTGACATTGCCTGAAAGCCATCCAGGCATTCACCTTTAGAATTAATATTTAAACATGTTTTGAGTGGGGTTCTTTCACTTTTGAGTGTTTTTTTTTTTTTTCAGTCTTGAACTCTTCCCAAGAACAACAGGTTCATAAATGTATGAATCATGGCTAAGCACTCACCTTCCCAAAAAGGTGTGGCCTCTGGCACCATTGCATTTATAAATAAATGAAAAGTGGAGAAGATCTGTGTGATTGAGGACCTACAACGTTTTTTTTCTAAAATCCCAGATATTGAGAGGAACTATCACTGATGTCTGCTAACCACAGAGCTCAGACCAGGGAAGAGCCCAAATCAGCTGCAGTAATCTCTAGATTAAACTAAGAGGAAACTCCCCATAATCTTAATGTGAGAGAGGAGACTGCACAGCAAAAATGGGTTCCAGGGACAGGTAGACAGAGAATAAACGAGCTACAGGTCCACTGAGAAAAGCTTCTAATTATAAATATGAGGTGGGATAGATATCCTTTGGTTATACCTCTCATCTCTGCGTTGAAAAGTCCAGCTCTTCAGAGCAGATCTGCCTGAATTTTCTCCAGAAATGCAGCAGGAAAGCAGGAGGGTTGGGGAGAGACCTCGTGTCTCAGACATCTCAATTCTCCATCTCCCAGTGCAGGGCAGTTCCACCTTGGGAAAAAAACAGAACTGGAAGTTCCTACTGGATGTAAGATGGGAGGTTAATGGGGATCAGACCTGATGGTGCTGAAGACAGGGCAGAAGAGGAGCAATGAACAAATATTGAATAACAGTGCAAAGAGGAAAAGGTTCTGTTGTTACACAACATCCTCCCGACCATGCAAACCCTCAGTGTTCCTGCAGCAACTCAAATACTGCAACAAAAAGGAACTGCAGCCCTGTCCTCACTTTTGCCATTCTTCAGATAAAAATGCCTGAGACTCCATTTCCCATTGAAGAAGGAAGCAACAGCCAGCAAGTCCCCAATTTACTGGCAAGTTTTACCAACTCCAGCAAGCCATCAGGACCTACTCCTAACTTACCTCTAACTCCCAGCAAGCAAGAGCAGAAAAGTTCTATATCAAGAGTAGAAACACGTCAGACCAACAAAGTTCCTACAAACTAGATCAGCTTTTCCAGAAGAAGATTATTTCCATTGCTCACAGGAGCAGGTTTTCACAGACAGAAATACCCATTTTGGTTCTCCTGTACTATTCCATTTATATTAGGTGTTTTTTTGACTATATGTCAATTTCTGAAACCAAATTGAATTTTCTTTTAATCAGAAATAATTTGCAAGACTATTCGGCAGCATTCATACCCCACAAGTGTTTTCTTGTTGTCAAGGGCTCCTGAGGATCTCCAGCACCTGTCATCCTCTGCCAGCATCAACCTTTCCATATGGGCAGGTCTCCAGAAAAGATTATGGGTAGTGTAAAGTCCACCCATCTTAAATCACCACTTCTCTGATATGCATCAGGGCTTCAGAGAGGAGAGTCCATTTGGTTTTGTTGCTCCTCCAGTGTCTGTATCCTTCTTGGTTTTACCTTGAAAAGTAGATTTACTCATATTTCTATTGGTCTTGTAAGATCTGCTTTGGTTTTTTCTATTAGATAACTATTCAGTCCATTGGTTACATTTTAAAGCACTTTATCAGCCTATATAATTTTATAATCATTTTGTTGTTTTCACTAAAAAAAAAAAAAATGTAACTAGTCAGACACCTAATGCTACTTAAGTGCAAATAGATTTTTTTTGTGGTTGAATAATAACATCTGTTTTGATTTTCCAGCCACAAAAGTGCGTTTTATCTGGCCTTCCTTTATTTGAACTTTTCACATCTGCTCAGGCCTGCTTCCCATAAACTAAATACCAGATCCTTTCACAATGTAGGAAATTTACCTGCACCAGTTGTTGTCCCAGCTCCAAATACTTCTTTATAGGAGCCAGATAAAAATGTCAAAAGACTAATAAATACGATCTTAGCACACTGTGTATTTATTAAACATTGCTATTTATTTTCTCCTTCCCAAACGGTTGGTACTCACAGACCTGATCCTGCAAAACTTATTTTAATGAATGAACTAATTTACGTTTGTGGAATGAAGTATGTTGTGGGCTGGTGTCCCATGTTCCACACAAAATTTAGAGATAAACTTGTCACAACACTCTTTGTCGTCAGTTACAAATTCAATCAGAAATTATAGGGATGGTCAGATGCATTGTGCTTTCAGCAAATGAAAAGTTATGAGGGGATTTCATAAGCTATTTTCAGGGTTATCTGCAAAGATTTGGTAGCGAATTTTGAATTCTGACTTATTCTGGTCTCTTCAGAGACAAGGAAAGTCAGGAAGGAAAACAATGCTAATCAAAAACACTTTTGTTTTTTTCTTTTTCCTTTTTTTTTTTTTTTAAGTAGATATTTAGTTTCTAATTGTAGTTCACATCCCAAAACTTAAATATGTTTAGTTAAAGGAAAAAAAAGTGAGGGGTGTGAAACTTCAACCGAAGCTAAACAGGACAAGAAGTTTTGCTACTGCCATCAGCAGATTGGGAAATATATCCTGGGTATCAGATAAATGTTAAGGATCAATCTTTGAACTCAGAGCTAAGACACAGGAGAATTCTGCTCTGCTGATGTGACCAGGAAGATATGCAAAAAAAGGAACCCCTCATCAACGTCTTCATAATATCTGCATCTATTCAGCGTTTCTTTCCACTGATAGAGAGATATGTCTGGAGAGCTCCTACGTCCCTGGGCCCCATGCAGCTGTGTCTGCAGCAAAACTGCAATATTAGGCCACTTTCCACAGACAGATAACTCAGCAAATGGCTCTGCAGAGCAGAGGAGAGAGCAGTGACTGCAAAGCTGAGAAGCCGGGTTTTCCTTCTCTCAGGGCACACCAGGAACATCTCTTCTCTTCAAAGTCTCCTACCTCTGTTGTAGGGAAGAGATACAGTTCCATTCTTTTATGCTGTTTTGAATCTTTAGCAAATCTTGGGCTCTGTGATTTGGCAACCTCATCAAATACAGCTTTATCAACCCAAAACACCCACCAGCACCAGTGTCTTAAATAGACGTGAGATAGGAAAGTACAAGGAGGACCTCAGTGGCTTTGGGAAATGTTAGAGAGGAAAGGCAATATCCATGCACTGCCCTTGATTTACACCTTGATTTTTTCCATCTGCACAAAGGACTGAAACTGCGTCATGATGGAACAGTTGTGAGAACCACAAAGAACAAGTCAAAAATGGATTAAAAAGCACTTTATGGCTTGTTAAAGAAATCCCCCTGTTCCTCAGAAGCATTTTTAGCATCTTATTAGTGGTATTTGATCTGACTAACATATTGACTTGTCATTTGAATAGGAGATGAATCCTTTTTGATGGACCACAAAGGGAGTATAAATTCAAATGAGGCACTTCTCCAAATTTTTATTTAAGCATAACCCCAAAGAGCCCATAACATCTGTAAAGGTTTTTTCCGTGCCCCACAAAAGACTATCCTAATGATCTTTTAAATCATGCGCTTTTTTCTTTAGAAGTAATCCTTGCATATGTATTAACTCAAATACTGAGTTGAAAATTCTCTTTTACCTGTTTTCTGGAATGCCATGCATTAAATTGACTTAGGAAAATACCCTAAGCCAATATAACATTTTTTTAAAACAATTTGTCATGGAACTGGTACTTTAGCATGAGTTGAATTCATCATCAGTCTCATACAAAGTAGTTCAGAACTTGACAAATGAAAAACACAAGATATATCAGAGAAATATGCAAAAAAGCCTCATGCCTTTCAATCAATCTCTGATCTGAAATTATTTTGATCTATCCAATCTATACTGTTTAGGACAATTTCAGTGTGACCAAAACAGACACTGCTATGGAGTTAGTAGGCAGACCCACAATTGGCTTCCCTTTGGCAAAAGACAGAATACTTGCTCCTAGTCATTTTTTGGAGCAATTTCATACCATCTAAGAATTTGCACTTAGGAATAAGTTGGAGACCTCCAGCTCATTTTGAAAACAGTAATTTATAGCTACACAGACATTATGATTTTACAGTGTTTTGATAGTTACGCCTTCACTATCCACATGGAACATTTAAAAACGGATCAGAAGCCATTAATCTTGGAAATATGAGGGATTTGTAGCCCGAAGAGGAGCTCAGAGCATTTACAGTCTAAGTCTCTTTCTGCACCTAGGTGTATGGTGTTATTAAGGTATTTTATCCTCTTCTAGAACAGATCAAGAATTATACTGAGGCAACCCTATTGTGGTGAAAGTACTGGATAATAAATCAGGGATCTCAATACTTTATCACAGATACTCTTATTGACCTTGGACAAGTATTTAAGCTGGAAACCATTTTAGGCAGTTCCTGTCTCTTGTTACAATCTCCTACAGCATTCAGTCAATCGGATCCCCATATGCAATTTCATCCTTTAGGCACAACAATAATCACAGCCTCCCACTTCACTAAAAGTCTTTCACTTTAAAATTTAAATACCTTAGAGATAGGTCTAATCAAATCCTCGTATTTTCCACACCTATGCCTTGAAATGTGGGGGAGATCCACTCAATCCAGATCTTTGCGGCAGGCTGTTAATTCCACCAGAGCCTGACCTCAGATGCTGGGTTCAGCTATTCCTAAACTCTGATAAACGTCTGGTCCAAATCCAAATCTGGATCCCAAATTTGTGGTATGGGCCCATCTGTACTTGAAAGCAACATTTGAAAAAAAAGAAGAGGAAAGCTAAGATCATGAATATTTCTATTTGAATGCTGCATACATCAGATTTATGAACTTAAGCAGTTACTTTTTTCTTTGTAAAATCAAAACTACCACAGGATTTCCCGTCCATATATACCATATGCTTTTTCCAACTTTGTTTAAAATTCTTAGCGTCCCAATATGCTGAAGCTTCTGAGCACTACTGAGGTGTTGGGAGGGTTTTTTTTTTTTTTGCAAGCTTTATCAACTTTGCAAACTACACTATAGTCAAGAACTAATTTTTGTACAGGAAAAATAAATTTTATCTCTTTATTTCTGCAATGCAGTAATGACTGGTGAAAGGAACATACTCAACAGAGCCCTTGGGTAACAGCCTGAAACAGGATTAATTCTCCTAGATGACAAGAGTGTTTATTTCAGTGTAACTGACTGTATACATTGGGTCAAGACATGCAAAACCAAGTCCTGCCAGCACACGCCTTGCAGGATCTTCTGAGTGCAATCTTCATTTAGAGCCCAGTCAGATGCATGACAAGTGAGACACCAACGACACTAAAGGAAACATATAAATGTTTGCAAATTTGTTTTATGGATTAATGACCCTACACATAAGAATCGACATTTCCAGGACAAATCACTTCTTTATCCTACTGGTATTTCAGCAGTTTTTGCTTATGCCAAAGCAGAGGCAAATTTTTCCTTCTTCAGATCAAACGAGATCTAAAATCTGGGAAGGTTTAACAGTAAAATAAAAACAATGGGGATGTAAATGTTAACCATCTGCATTTGTCGCTGCTATTTCTTATGATGTGATATCTCCATCAATGGCATTATAGTTTTACTTTTGTTATCTCTCATAACTTCTCAATCTATTATGGTTAATCATTGATAAACAAACACTTTGACTTATAAAGTGGCAATCATCTTGTCTAAATTTAACTGTGTAAAAGTCAAACGCCTACTCCAAGCTACTCGTGAAGGCTCCTTCTATAGATAGTGGTGACAGATTGGCATTTTCAGAGAGAGACTTATCCTACCTGTCTTACACACTTGTTTTAAGATGGGATTAATCACTCTGTGGAAGTACTTTCTTCTTTTTCTTTCCTTGGACTGACTTCAGTAAAAAGCAGCACACAAGCTTTGTTAACAAAAAAAAAAAAAAAAAAAAAGGGAAAAAAACCTCCAATATATTATTTCAGGCCTTGCACTTGAATCCACAAAGGTATTTAGCCTCAAAAAGCACAGTTTCTCCAGGATGCAGAAAGCTTCCCCCTAAAGGCAGATGGGAAGAAGAAAGGTGGAGAAAGGAGCACAGCCTTTATAATAAAGTTTATCACCTGCCCCAACTCTCTGCCTTTAGGGCTGGTGGGAAGCAATGCCAAGGAGAACCAAGACACAAGGGAATATCAGACTTATTTTACTCTGTATTGTTTTACCCAAAGAAACCATGGGGATTGTCATGTCAACCCCTCTGGATGGAATTCCAGCGACAGAAAGGTTTTCCAGGCTTTGGCAAGAGAAAAGGGCTGGCCAACAACTATTCTGCTTCAGCAGAAGCAAAGCAAAACCAGCAAAACCCTTTTTCACATGAGATCAGCTCCAGCTCAACACAGGGAAGGACCACACACCAACCATGGCTTCAGGACATGAGCCTTAGGAGGCAATTCAACGGAAACTTCTAATACCCTTCAAATCATTCAAATGAAAAGATGCTGATGCTGAAGAGGGGAGAAACATTCTTCCTGGCATCTCTCCATTTGAAATTCTGCTACAGTGACAGTATCTGGATTAGACTCCAGGACAGTATTTCTGAAACAGCAGGAACCCTGCTTACTGCATCAGTTTTAAATTATAAGCCTTCCAAAGATGTCAACACCACTTTCCTGGAGACTTTCTTCAAATTAAAACACTGAGCTTTTCCCCTGAGCCTTCACAGAGTCCTATGGATCCATTGCCCAGTGTCACAATTTGTATCGTGATTTGCCTACTTTGGGTCACTGCTACTTCTTCATTTCTGCTCTATAGTCAGCCTCACTCTTTGATGTTACTCAGTCACTATTTCCTTTCCCTTTACTTTTATCTCTGTCCTGGCATTCTTCCTTTAAGCATCCTCTCTACCAGATGGTCTCCATCTCTCCTTCAGAAGTGCCCAAAATATTCCTACTGCCTCCTCTTGATCTTCCCTCAGCAGCAAACCTCTTCATCCTACAGAGCTCAAATACCAATGGATTTCTCCTCCTTGCTGCTCTGCTTCTTTCTTGCACTTTGAAAAGGAATTCACTGGAAGCAGCTAACCTCCAATCCTCATTATGCACGATGCACTCATTTATAAGAGTTTACCCAGGAGAAAAATTCAGACGGGATATAGGCTGCTACAATTGCATTTTTTCAAGTGGAAACACATCTGATGTCTGCGTGCCGAACCGGAGCTCTAGTTTTTAAAACAGGAGCTCCAAATTTTGCATTTGGAAATCCATATGGATCCTTTAATCTGAAGGTCAAAACAGCTTCCATGAAAGATACTGAAAACAATGATACTTTATATTCACCAGCATAATTATATAAAGATGATTCAATATTGTAGTATCATCAGAGGATTCAGAAAAGTCTCTGTATTATGTATTTTTAAGATGGGGTTTAGATGGTGTAAGATGATGCTTCAGAAGTTTACAGAGAGGGAAAAAAAAAATCTTGTCACAATTTATATCTTCCTAATAGGTCACTGAAACTCTGAGGATAACAATCGCTTTTACTTGCAGTTGGCAGTACACTGTAATCAGGAATAAAGCTCCAGATATTTTTGTGGAAGTACAAGCACTTACTAAATGCAGCAGCATAATAATGTATTATATATTATACAAATACAGCGAGGTGGGATTTGTGTTTGTCTCTTTGCTAGAGAAGAAAGAACTCTGAAATGACCTTCTGTTCATAAGTTTCTTTGAAAAAGGCTTGGCCTGAAACCACTTCACTACTATTGATATAGTCTGTTTCTGTACATAAATCTTAAATGTAAGCACGGCTTCAAAAAATAACTAAGCAATCACAAAGCTTTACTTTTCAGATTCAATTGCCTTCAAATCCTTTACTGAAGTCCCCTTGGCACTGTCACTTCAAAATCAGGATAATACTGTATAGTGTTTCTCAGTTTCAGTAAAACAAAAGCCTTATTGAATAAATATGTGTGAAAACGCTGCAAACAAAGCCATCTCAGCAGCCACCACCTGACCGTGCTGTGATGACCCTCCCTGGTGACCTGCGTGGGCTCGGCTCTCGACTTCTTGGCATATCCCAGCACTGCTCAATTCCACCGTCTTTGTCCCTAAAACTGTAGCAAAATACACATTTTCCTCACAGAAACCTAAGAGCAGGCTTTAGACATCAAGGAACAGCAAGGTGACCTAGGATTTCCATATGCAGGAAGCTGCTGATCAAATGGTATATCCTTTTTTTAATCTGCTTCTTGGATCATGAGTAGAGAGGAAACCTTGTGGTTCTGCTAATCCCTTAACTCTGGGGTTTGTAAGGAGAGCTTACAACGTTACCCCGTCTTGGAAGCGTAAAGGCAGAGTAAAATATCCAGTATTTACTATCTCATGCCTCGTTCTGCTCTAAAAAAGGATGACTCAGGAATGCTTTTCTTTTTTCTACACATCATCTTCTGCATATCCTACGTTTCCCTGTAGTTAAAATATTAGCTTGGGCCCATAGATCCCATTATTGCAGCAAGACAGCAGCACATGTCAATGTCCCCACGATCAGGTTGTGGGGCTGTGAGCTCATGTATCCAAATCCCTGAAACCAGAGTCACCCAGCAATTAATTCCTGACTTCTGGGCCCTCACTGTTGGCAGGAGGCACACAAGTAATGCTGCTTCACAGCTGACTGCACCAAACAGCCACAAATCAAGACAAGATCCACTGAATTAGATTTGATTGTCCTTTCAGAAAGGTTCTCTTATTAATTTTACTGCAATTTGTATTTCAGTTTGGTATCAAAGTTCCTCAACAGTCTTTGGAAGCACAAAGAAAATGTGTTTTTGCTAGCAGGTGAGGTAACCGGGGGGATTTTTTTCTCTTGTGGAAGGTTCATTTCAACATCTTTGCACTAAAAAGCAAGAATTATTGTAAATTCTATTTCTGACTCATTAATTCTAGTAAAAAAAAATTATAAAGCAATTATTGAAAAGCAACTTCTTAAGCTGCAGAACAAGAAACAACAAACAAGCTGTTTGTAACAAATACGAAGAACTGTGAATCTGTAGATTCCGAAGTACCAAAAGTGAGAGGGACACCAAATATTCAGAAAATATCCTGGTTCCCTCTGAAGACAAGAAATATCCAGCAGGAATGTCAGTACAAGCTGGTAGCTGGGTTGAGGTACTGCAATTTTATCTCACCTGAACACGAGGTGGTCCCAGCTCTGCCCGACCCTCTGGCAGTCCTGTGTCTGTGAAGCAAATGCTGGTTTTCCCCTCAATCCTTCCATTTCTAAACCTCTCATTTCCACAAGCCCAGCCAGCAATGAGCAGTGCTCAAATCAGGTGTGCAGAGCCCAGGGAAGTGGCCTTGACAGGGGCGAGGGTGAGGAGGGCAGCCTTCACTTAATAGTGGGACAGCTACAAAAACCTGATGCTTCACACTTTACACTGTGATGTGAAGCAGATGTCCAAGTCCTCGCTGTCAGAAAGGACAAATTAAAAAAAAAAAAAAAACAAACCAAAAAACAAACAGTGGATAAATGCTACAAATTGAGGTAGGGTCAGCTCTGCAATGTAGGGCATTAGGCTAGACAGAGGCAGAAATAATTTTCTTGCAGATTAGAAGCAGATAAATGAGAGAGAGAAAGAAGGAAAGCATGCAGTACAGAAAGGAAGATAAGAAAGAAGCTGTTCATCTTATGTATGGGAACCAACTGCTGCATATGTATTTCCTATGCAGTTTTAGTAACTATCCCCAAGATGTTAATCTGAAACACTTTTCAGGAAGTGGACCATCTATTTAACTTAAAATGTTGCTTGGAACACTGCAGGATTTTCAGATAATTCAGTTAAAGCACTGGACACTCAATCTGCGCAGCAAAAAGGCTACGGCCAGGATTTTGAATTTCACACATAGATGTAGATGTCTTACTTAGGAAGAAACGCACTTAAGCATTCAAGTTCAGTCATTTATGCTTGCACTGAAGCATTTTTTCTAAGATAGCTGTTTACTGACAACATCAAGTATAAATTACACATGCATGACTGAGGACATACAGTCATCCACCACAGTTAGTGAGGGTGGGCACACACTAAGCCCAAAAATAGAGGGTATTTCCAATGGAATTAATAGAAAAATAAACAACCTGTAAACTAAGGTGAATTCTTGTTCATAAATTAACACCGAATAGCCCAGTGGGAAATGTAACGTGCAGTTTTCACACATGCCAGAAGTTTGCTGGTGGTTGTGCCCATTAAAGGTGAAGGCTGTGTTACCAACAAGCACGTTTTCATCTGGCCTTAGACTCAGAAATAACAGTAAAAATCAAACACAAACAGTTATTTTCTTCCTTTTGGGATTTGGCACATGTGCTATAACAGACATAGATGGAAACTTCTAAAATAAATTAAAGAATGTACTTGTCAGTTTATTAATCAAAGTTTACCTGCTTCACATTACATGGAGACAAATTAAACAAGCTACCACGGTACTCATAAAACATCTGCTAACAAAGTCAGAAGTAATGATAAACAAACTTGAGTTCCCTTTGTGGTTGATTTCCATCCAGCTGCATTTAATTATAAAAGAGCTATCAAAGAAAGCTCCCCATTAGCAGCTAATTCAGAATGACTTCAGAAGAAAATCCCAGAGCCTCCAGTGATATCTCTCCAACAACTTTCTCATCTCTGCAAGTGATTGAGAAGAGCTGAATTAGACCAGTTTAGTGATCAGTCCTCCCACTAACTGCCAGAGTAGAATGAAGATGATATCTCTTTTCAGTACCTGTGATTGCCTGTTTTCAAAGTAGGACCTATAAGATGTAGCAGACTCTTCCTTGCAAGTAATCTCTGCCAAAAGCCTCAGTGCCAGCCAGAAATACAGAGATAACCCTGAAAATTGCTGTATGCATTTTCTAAAGCAGAGCAGCTGCTGATACCATGCAGAAAGGGAGAAAATTTGTCACTACAAGTTTTTTAATACCGTTTCTTTGACTTGGGTATTTTTCACAAAGAAATCGAAGATGTGGGCATTTATAAATATCTAATTCTGGTTTACAGCAATCAGGACTTTTTTTGTTGATGTAGCTAGAGATGCATATAGTCCCACACTCATGCTCTGAACCAGATGGCAACAACCTTATTATAGTTTTTATTATTTTTAAAAATAATTATAAATTAATAAAGTTGTTAAAATATAGCAGCCACTCTTAAAAAAAATTAAAAATAATGAAAAAAGCAAATACATCAGGGTTCCCCTATAACTCCTTAAATTGAGAAATTTTGGTAATTTCATAGATGGACAACCAAAGTCAAGTTAAAAAAGTGAAAGATTTTCAGTGCACCCAGATCTACTAGGAATTTTTATAAAATTCCATAAGGACCAGCTATAATCACACACCCCAAAAGAGCTCTGTGTACACAGTAATGCACGAGCAACTTGTAGCATATCACTATCAGAAGGTTTGGACAACAAGAAGACAAGTTTGATAAACCTTTGAAAGATTTTTCCTTTTTTTTGTTTTTTCCTGCCTTGTTCTTTTCCTACAAGACAGTAATGGGTGATTCTTCCCTGAAAGCTCACTGCTGCCTGGCCAGCAAGCAAATATGAAATCAAAAGCCCCGTGTGCCAGATCTGCACAGCTGTATTTGTGCTCCCGCGGCTCCCAGAGGAGCGCACACCACATGTCGGTTCCCTGACTTGGGGTGGGTTGGTGAGGTGTAAGTTAAAAGGGCAGCTGTACACTCCGGGATATTTTCCAGATTCATTTTCTACCAATTGCTTTAACAACGCCACAAGCCACGCTGAGGAGGTTGGGATGCTGGGTAGCACAGGTAGGAAATAGAAAAAATTTCCTACAGCTTCTTCCTGATCCAGTCCCCAGGCTCTCTTGAAAAATCTGGGGGCTCTTTATAGAGGGTTTTTTTTTTTCCCTGCAAGAATAAAGGGGTTGGCTCTGATTGCTGCTATTCTAAGAGGTTAAGGGAATATTATATATCCACATGGTAATCAACCAAGGTTTCGTGTAACTGTTGCTCTTGATGTGGTTCTTCCAGACTCTTCCAGAAAAGAGTTTATTGATGTACCTGGCCTAGAAGTTGGAGAGCCAAAGGAAGAAAATGATAACACAGTTTAACAAACCCTTTGTTTACGTAAACATCCATCCACAATCTGTGTCTGGTGGGGTGAACATATGGCTTTAATTTTACCCTTGGCACATGGATCAAACAGTGTTGCCAATATCTATTGTTCTCCTCATAACAATATGCCTGGTGGTTTCAACATATCCTCTCCATTAGCTGGCTTCAGATCAAGCATTGCTGTGTATGTGCTTGTGTCTCCATAAAACTGGAATATGGATCTCTTTTTTGCCTTCTTTGTACCAAATGTGTAAGAAGGAACACAGTTGAGAATGGTGGTCAACTGTTCCCGTGAGTCATGAGAACAGCTCGCTTCGGAACGCGTGGCGGAGCAGGCACTGGGTGGGAAGGAAGGGCTGCATTGGATCTGAAAAACCATGGCCATGTAGCTCAGGCTTTTCAAAAACCAGAGGAAGTGGTGAGTCACAGATCCTTATCCCATTTTATCTGGCCTTTAGCAAACCTTTCTGGATTTGGTCCATCTCTGATCTACATGAGCCCTGCTCTGGAGCATGGACACACCACAGGTGGTTAGGAGAAGGGTGATTGGGGTTGCTTTTCCTTGTTGATTTTCCCTCTCCTTATTTTTTCGGTTTTATTTCCTTCCCACTTCTAGAGAAGGCCACAATAATGCTTTTTTTCTTTTAGAAATTTCCAGGTTCTACAGAGGCAGCACAGCAGATGAGATTGGGATCTGGGGAAGAAACCTCCAGTGGACTCCCCGAGCCAGGGTAGCTTGTCATCTCCATGCTAATCTTCTCAGCTCCTGTCTGGGCCTCTGGAGCACCAGCTCTGCTTTCTTATGCTTCCAGCAGCAATCAAACTTGACATTTCTCCTCTATATTGTGCTGCGTTTCAGCCTGTACTTCCAAATGTTTGATCCAAAATCCATTTCAGTCAGTGGAAGGAATTCATTGCCTGGAACATACTTTGGATCTGGCACCTTCTTTCCACCTGATCACTAATTCCTGATTTATATTCGATAAATCAGTGAGAAAACAGAGCTTTCTGATTTCTCTGGTGCCATTTCCACAATAATGGAGAAAATCTCACTGAAGAAACGTTATCACTGGTAAAAACAGCAATTATATCTGGGCCATTCAGGAAATTTACTTTGTTTAGTGGTTTCTTTCATTCATGACATCTTGTTTTCTAAGGCTGAAACATGATGTTGGAGAGGAAGTGGCTGGGAAGGGTTGATGGTGCCTCAACCATTTGTCCTACCTGGAGCAGAAGCTGCTGCCTTGGGAGGCAGTGCCCTGACACCCTTGGTTGCTCTGGGGCCCTGCATGTAGCATAAAAAGATGAGTGAAATCTTGTGGGAGCACTGCAAGGAGGCAGCTCTGGGAGATAACACAGTGGTGATCAGCACCACCAAAAATAGGGCTCTGCAGGCCTTTTTTTTCCTATGCTCTCATGACACTCCTCCTCACTGGAAGTAGTAACTCTGAAAAGCCTCGGGGTTTATTCAGTGTTTCTGTTTTCTTCCTACTGCACTGTTTCTCACTTGCCTGTTTCCCCCCAATTTTGATGTTTTACCTTCTGAATATGCTGAATCCAAGCCCAGTGCTTTGAATGATTTCACTGACCCTGCCGTTCTGCATGCCAGCACAGATACATATCTTTTAGGTTTACTTTTATCTATGCTAATTTCACTTCCCCCTCACATTTGCAAGCAGAGAGCAACTGCACGGCTTCCTGTGCATCCCAGGCTACAATTTAAGGAGTTTAAGAAGAGTTAGGCTTGCTGCTGCTTGTGCTCTCATATATATTCAAGCACAGCTTTCGGTCTCCTCGCTACACATGTGCTTCAGCCTGTTCTCGACTGTCACAGTGATAACATTTCTATACAAACTCATTCATTAAGACTATCAGACTGTAATTATCTCTGCTGCGCAGAACGAATGCAGGTTTCCCCCTGTAATGGCATGGCAAGAGAAGGAGAAGAGGGGGTAGAAGAGCCCTCCTTTCATTTTTAGAATGACCGTTTTGCTCTGAAAGCCATGGCAGTTCTGCCATTACTGGAAAGCCTAAAAGTAACATCCAAGTCCTAACGCTTAGTGGCTGAACCCATCAAGAAGCAGAATCCTTCCCTGAATGAATCAGGCAGTCTCTATAATTTTGATATATATTTTTGTGTCAAACAAAATCTGGGGAATTCTTTCCCCTAAAAACACGTGTGGGAGGTGGGGACACTAGGAGTTAGCAGGAGAACAGAGTCCTGTATTATTCAAGCCTTATGTGGCAAACCCCCCAGTGCATTAATTTTGAAATTGTCTAATACCACAGATTTATTTATTATAGAATTAATTACCTTGCTTGAAGTAATTAATTACCTTACTTGAAGTGGCACTCATTGACACATGATATTTTGTCTAATTCTCTACTGTGCATAAAAATGCAATATATTGTAATATAAATTGTAGCTGTTATTGCTTTAAACACCAATTTAATCAAGGGGTTTGACAAATGTAACAATAGACTGATTACTTTTTTTGTCAGTATTTTATGTTAGGACTTTGTCAATTTTACTATCAGTTTGATTTCATTCTGAAATAGCAAGTTATCATAACAAAAGTACTCTTGTCCTAATCCATGCAGTTTAAAAAATGTTTAATCCACCCTGGTCATTGCCACATTAGGCATAGAACAGAATTTAGGTTTAAATGCAGTGAAAATCGAGAGCACAGCTCAACACAAACACATGGGTCAAGCATCAGAGTTACTACAGGGTTATGTTTGACTTGGTTCTCCTATCTGTGTCCTGTGTACCCTCAGCAGTTGCTGGAGCTCTGTTTGGGATAGACTTGAGGTGTGGAAAGAGATTTCTAACCAGACATCCCTGGTGAACTCCAAAAAGTCCTGCTGGTGAGGGAGTTAAAGCAGTATTAAGCCAAACTGAAGCAAATGCTGGCATATAATTAACACAGCATTGTCAAAGAGAGCTCATGGTTTAATTTTAGTGGGGAAAATATGGTATCTCAGATACCATGATATGGGTGTTTGTTCACAGCCACTGTACCTGTCAACTATTATTATCCTGATGCTGCCGTGTTCCCTGAACTGTTCTGATATTTTAACAAGAAGAGAATTTTCTCTGATGTGCCATCTGTAAGGCACAGTTTACCAAAGGAAAACTTTATCTCAAATTTTTAATAATTTTCTGTCAATTCCAATAAAATCAGATATATTTTTATAATACTTACAAAATAATAACAAATATGACTCACCACATGTGCCACTATTTCATATGATATTCTTCTTCTCCCACTGACTTTTCTTTCCAGCACAAAATGCAATTTAAATGTCAACTTGAACTAAAAAAGTTACATTCCTGGGGAGATTATTGGTATCTTGTACAATCTCAAATAATTCTACTTCTTTCTACTACTTTACCTGTTTTCTTCTATTTCAGTATCTCATTGTTCAGGTTCTAAAATTAATAAATGGTGGAAGGAATGAAATAATGCACAGTTTGTTTACATATAAATGACAGGACAAATCATAGAATTATGGAATGCTTTGGGTTGGAAGGGACATCAAAGCTCATCCAGTTCTTCCCCCTGCCATGGGCAGGGACACCTTCTGCTATTCCAGGTTGCTCAAAGCCCCATCCAACCTGGCCTTGGACACTTCCAGGGATCCAGGGACAGCCACAGCTTCTCTGGAAAATTTGTTCCAGGGTCTCACAACCTAATTTCTTCATAATATCTAATCTAAATGGACAAAAGATATTGCAAATCAAGTGTATAGGCAGGACAGAGAATGTCCACGCAGGAGCTGTAGGTCTGCTTTGTTCTGTCCAGAGATCCTGTGTTTGGGAAATTCATTCAGGATTTTGAGAATGTTTAAATTATTAAATTTTGGATTTACCTGAGACTTTCAGGTTCCACAAGGAAAGCTGTCATCCATAAGCAAAGATATTTGCATTCTCCATGAGGTTTTCCATTGGGGAAGTACCACAGCCTGAGTTTTCCCTTCTGGGACATGGAACAGCAGACTTCTCCAGCTCAAGCTCACTGTCACATAGTCAGGAAACAGCGATGGCAACCAACTACCCCACCTTAATGCCAGAGTTCAAATCCCTTCCCTCACTGCTGAATTTATACACATTTTTCACTTCCATAAAAACATCTTAATTCATAATGCCGGAGAGTTGTCACGATCTTTCTTTCCTAGTGATTGCTTTTCCTCTGAAATGCCTAGGAAGACTGCTGAATGTCATCCTCAACTCCCTATAGTGTTGCACAACAGTCATGGGAAAGATGGAAAAAAAGTTTTGCTGACATCAGTTAGACGTCAACAAGTTTAGTGCTGAGGTTTAGCTCTAATCTCTGTGTTTTAGTTTCTTAATTCCAACACTCCTAGTGCTCCCCAGTTTGTGAGAATACAGAATAAAGACTGGCACAAGCAGCTCCTCCATTTTTTGAGTCACAGAAATAACTTGGACTGTTCCACTTCAGGAGAAATAAGGATTATGATGTCAAACAAACTGAGGACTCACTGCTGCCTGACTTAAAAAAAATGGAGATGGTTTAGTCTAAATGAAAATTAGAGGTTCAATATGTCAAAGACACCAAAGGCACCATGAAAGGTAGGAAGCAGGCTCTGATTCAAAATGAACTCTAAACTCACCTGGAATTGCCATGGGAAACAGTTGCTGGAAAAACCATCTGGAAAAATTCCTCCAAGAGGAGAGTTGTTGGTCAACCTGCTTGGCCCCTTCATCCAGTCTGAATACAGAGTTTTCTTACAGGCACGAAAGGTTCAGCTGTGCCACAGATTTCCAGGGTCTTGATGGTATCTGCAGCAATGGATGAGACCTGCATCAAGGAATGTTCACCAGGAGATTTTTACAATGATTTTCTAGTGAGATTATTGAAAACTGGGGTTAGAGTCAAGTTCTATATACTCACACTGACTTCAAGGGCCAGTTGCACATCTGAAAAACCACTCTTTCTTTCTTTTTCTGGAAATCTGTGCGTCACCCACCGTTCTCACCTAACTTCTGCAGCAAACAGGTGAGGACCTTGCTAGCTCCCAGCTTTGATTCTTGCCTGCAGTAAAACCCATCCTTTGCAGAGAATGGGGGATGATCCTTCAGGAAAAAAACCCCAGGCTTTAGGATGCATTTTATTACTCACTTTCTGACTCTCAGTTTAATAAAGACAGATATATTTAAGGTGTCTGAGTTCTGCCAAGAGGGAAGGTCTCCTGCAGCCCCTGTATATTCTAGAGTTTTTTAGGGTTGCTCTGCTCCATGGACAAATGAAGAGCACCTCATACTGCCTGTATTTACCCCTCAGAGGTGTTGGAGGCTGTAATTAATTACTGTTTGTAGAACCCATTGAGATTGTTAGAGAAAGGCACTAGAGAGTGAGTGGTGTTATAAATTATTACACTTGAAAACGTTCAAACTCTTCAGCCTTCCACTGCTTGCCTTCACACAAACTTGAAGCATTTCCCTTTCTCCTCCTGGAATAAAATTTGCCCTCTTGACATGCACAAACCATTAGAGAGGCTGTGCTTACAAGCACCTAACAGTATTTTCTCAAGTTTATTTTGACATTGACTTTTAATCAACGTGACGATGATTGAAAAAGCCAGTCCAACATTTCACTAAAAAGGAATATTAAAAGTGCATTGATTGTGTCTGCAAAGATATGCAATTAAAAAGTATAAGTGCTGTTATTTAACACTTGACTTTACTTATTTTGAACTCTTGTGGCCCTGTTGTGTACATGGTTAAATGTGCAATGCTGTGTGTTTCAAGTAACTTGGCTGTAAGCAATTTTATATTTTAATGAAAATAATTACAGTTTGAGTAATATGAAGTGTATCTGAAGTATAACCCCTGATGCTACTTCCCCAGAATTAGCTGTGATATAAATTATCATAATTTATTATGGTGACTCTGTGCTTTATGTGTTTATAGGGGATCCTGGCTAGCAATGATGATTCTTAACTAACAAAGGATTGCATTTCAAAAGCAATTTTTTCTTGGATCTCCTCTGTAATTCTTCCCCAAAAGTGATATGATTTAACTGTGCTGCAGTATGTGCTATTGCAAAGATGGCATTATTGTGCTGTCATTTTGACAGCTTACTTTAATTTACACCATTTAATGGGTGAATACATTTTTTAAAAATCTGGTGTTATTCTTTCTTAATATACCATATGCCATCGATCCCACATGCACTTCTTTGCATAAGCACACCAAGTTACAGAGTGGTATAAAGCAACCTATGTGTCATGTACAACCTCTCCCTTGAGTGACACATCAGAAGCTCAGGTCCTCTCTGTTCTTCAAGGATTTCAGTGGATCCTGTGACATTTCTGAGCCTCGAGCTGAAATATGCTACATGATACGTGATGTCCCCACTGGCATCTGTCCACCTCAGAGATGGGCACTTTTCAGATACGCTGTACAAAAATAAATTTCTGAAAGTCATTTGCCTTGCTAAAAGCAGCAATATAGAAAGTGTAAAGACTGTTGTAATTACATTACTGCAAAGGCCAGTATCTGCAGCAGCTGGTTTCAATTCCTACCACTATTTTAAACTATTTGGTCAAACAAAATCTCTTCCAGCTCCTGACACATTTTGCCAGCTAATGGTAACTACTCATCAGCACGGGCAAAGGTTGGACAATCATTCCCTTTGTGTCCTTTTGGGGAGGGCAGCCTGATCATTCCTCTGTCTGAGGAATTTCAGGGTCACCTCCAAAGGAAGCAAAGAATGCAGGTGTTTGATCCAGGCCTGTCCACGCCTTTCCCATAAATGTACACCTCAGCTCAGCAAACATCAGTTCATTAGAGCTTTCCCATCCAGACTCCTGTACTTAAGCAACCTTCCAAAAGGATTCAGATACTCAGTCTACCAAGGCCAGGTTGGACCGGGCTTGGAGCAGCCTGGTCGGGTGGAAGGTGTCTCTGCCCATGGCAGGGATTGGAACAAGGTGAGCTTTAAGTTCCCTTCCAGACCAAACCATTCTATAATTATGTGATTCTACTCATGTTACAAAGTGACCAGAGGATGCCACTGGGAGCAATCCCTCCTCCTCAGGAGGATCTGCCACCCTGGGTTCATGTAGCGTGTGAAAGCATGTCCACAGCTCCCAGGTCACACCCGGCTTTCCTCTGCCTTGCTTGGTCCTGCCCACAAAAAACCTTTTGTCAATTTGCTCAGCAGAGCCTGCAATCCTGGCCCAGGAATAATCTCTGAAGGCTTCAGAAAATGTGCTGTGGGACGTTATCTCAGTAGAGGAAAATTTCGTTTGGGAAGCAGCCCAATTTAAGAAAACAATTTCATGACAGCGTGGAAAGCAAGCTGATGATACTCCAAGAACTTAACTTTATTTGGTAGACTTTTGTCCGCTTTCCAGGGACACCTAAGAGTTAAATAATTTAAGACTATAACAAAAACAACAAAAAAAAAGATATCTCAGTCATTCCATTTTCCTGTTACAAATATTATTTTTGGACAGAAATTCTGCAAACAAAAGTTCAAGATGAGCTAAAGATTTTAAGCAGGAGGTATCCAAGGCTGAAAAGGATTTTGTTGACATGAACTGAAGAAATACAAGATACCTTTATACTTACTTAGCTCTTTGATGTTATACATGATACCCAGTATGGCATTACAACCAACTGTACATGTCATAAAAATACACAGATTCCATGTGGAGTGAACCTGCAGAGAATTAATCCCTCTGCCAAGGTGTATCCTGAAACGTATTATGCCACCCTTGCTTCAAACTCCAGTTTACACATTCCCTGCAACTCGCGTGACCAGAAACATCAAAACACCCCAGCACAAACATGAAAAACTATAATTTTAAGTTCCATCCCACTGAATGATGGGATTTGAAATGAGAAATCACATTAAATATTTAGAAAATTGTGTGCTTTTTAATAAATGTCAGCTATTGTGGAAAAAAAATATGTAGTTCACCTTTTTTTTTCCACGCTAAGACAAGACAGTAGGGTTTGGGTCTGGAGCACAAGTCTGATGAGAAGTGGCTGAGGAAGCTATTTAGGCTGCAGAAAAGGAGGCTCAGGGGAGACATCTATAACTCTCTACAATTCTGTGAAAGAAGACTTTGGTGAGGTGGGCTCAGTTTCTTCTCCAAGGTAGCAAGGGACAGGACAAAACAGCCTCAAATTGCACCAGGTGAGGTTTAGGTTAGATATTAGGAAAATGTTTTTCATGGGAATGGTTGACAAGTATTGGAACAGGATTTCCAGGGAAGTGTTGGAATCACCATCCTTGTAGTTTTCAAAAATAGTGTGGATATTGCCCTAGGGGACATGATTAATGGAAAACATGGTGGTAGTGCTGGGCTGATGATTGGACTCAAGGATCTTAAAGGTCTTTTCCAGCCTTAGTGATTCCACAATTTCAACTGTGTCTCACCTAAAAAAACTGCTGGGAATTTTATGTTCCCAGAAATGAGCTATTTGTACATAACAGAGCAGCAGATGCTGACAACTGACACACACTTCCTGCACCTACTGAAAACTACCAACATCTTAAATTATCTCCAGGTGCTGTGAAAAAGCTGCAGACCCCTGGACAGCCAGTCAGAAAATGAACACAAATGTGATTTCTTGGGGTTTTTATGCATTTGCTTGAGTGACCACTTCAGGTAGAAAAATATCAGAGTGAAATAATAAATAAAATGCAGCCAATATTATGCTTTAGGAAGGGACTTTCATTCATAACAGGTTTTTTTACTCATTTGCTGTTTGCAGAAGTCATCTCTGAGGCAGGATTTGCATTGGGCTTTGCTGCAGGAGTAGAGAAGTTGCATATTTTAAATCTGTAGCAGAAATCCTACAGAGTAGAAGGGGCAATGAACACCAACTCCTTCTCCCTCCAGTGCGAAAGGAGCAATGAGAAATTTTACAAGTTGGACACACGGCCCCTTGACCCGTGTGATACTGGATAACCCTCTGCAGTGTCAAGCAATGGATCATCTTACCTGCTGCTGCAAACCAGACTTCCTTATGTGCTTGGAAAGGACACTTCCCATGTCTGAGACAGAATTCCTGTCCTGCTTCACCTATGGAAGAAAATCATAACAAAACTAAACCCACAAACAAACAAACCCCACAAAAAAAACCCAAACCAAAACAAAACCAAACAGATAAACAACAAAAAAACCAAAACCAAACCAAAAAACAGAACAAAGAGAAACTTTATAGAAACTTGAACTCAACCCCCAACATATTTCCCAAGCCAGCCTTGACAAAGTACATTTCTTGTTACATCCACCCCACTTTTCAGGGTGGAAACGGAGCTCTGGAAAAATGCAGCAGAACTGAGAGGCCCTGATTGAAAGGAGAGTTTCTGGACACTGAGAAAAGCATTGCAGCAGATTGGTGCTGTATCATAGTTGTTTCTGGTGGATTTAGTTGGTCAGCCCTCTTCCTCCTTCCATGCAACACACGATCTATAGCACACACATATGGTCACCAGCATAGAGGCAGCAAATGCCAGATCAGATAGAAAAAGACTAAATTTAAGAGGTTATAAATGTCTTTTCATAATAGTATATATTCAATACTGTCACTAAAGTAAGAGTCCAAAGACAATATGAACACTTTTCTCCTCTTTTATGTGATCTTAAGAAAATAATTTCAGTTCTACATAGTAATGACTTTGCTACATTGTTAAAAGGTGATTAAACAGGCAAAACAATTTTCATTTTGAATCTCTAAGGAGAACCATTGCCCTAGTGAAAATAAGTCAAAAATTTTTTTTCCTGCCATGAGGTCATAAAAAGGTGAAATATTTTCAGTGGGAAGGAGGACAGGGATGTTGTTGGTACAACACATCCCGAGTGTCACACTGAGGGGGAGATGAAGGCCTTGTGAAATCAGTTCTGTGTCACCTCTCCAGCTGTGTCCAGCCCCCTCTTTGCAGTTCTAAACACAAATCCAGCTTTATGTATCTGCAAAAACCCTGCCACAGAAACATTTTCTTCAAAGAGATGCTGAGATTTGTTTTATCAGATAATGCTGCAACCCTGTCTAACATGGCACATGAAGAAAGAGAAACTTCCCTAAAAACATTCCAACCTCCTCTTTGTGCCACCCACACGTGCAGTCATGACTGAAAGACAGAGTGAATCTCACGCACTGCAGAGCCTCTCTGCCCTTCGTGCTGGAGCCTGGGCAGGAATCACCCTGGGAGCCACAGCCAGGCTACCAAAGGCAGAGCAGGACTTCCCCGAGGCCTCCCTTCCCTCCTCAGCACAGAGCTTGGCACTCCCAGCGCTCTTTGGGGGTTCATCACAATAAAAACCTGGCCACAAGACCTAGAATCAAAGGCACCGAGCTACAAACCCTGCTGAAAGTCTGGCACTTTGCTGAATTGTCGAAATACTTCTGGTCAAAATATGGCCATAATCACTAAAATATGCAAACGCCTTTCATAATCAGCAGTATTTGCTCACGTGAATAATTTTATTGACTTTGGTCACAGGAAATGCTAATTTTGTGTGACACTGGGAAGGACTTCTAAGACCTAGAAGACAACAATAGCATAAACATTGCAAAGACAGAGCTATCTAAGACTGTATCACTACAGCTTCAGTGGATGCAAAGCAGAGGCAGTGCTAGTTCTGCAAATACTTCTGCATCACCTCATCAGTGTGTGGGAGCAAGACGTTGACTTGTATCCCCTGGAATATACATAGAAGCAAAGAGATGGTAGACAGAAAGATGGAGATTTTATTGTAGGTGATCTTTAAGGTCCTTCCCAACTCAAAATTTTCTATGATAGGAACATATTTGTGAAGCACAAAACAGTGACTCAGTGCCTGAGAAAGGATAGACAAAATCATTGCTTTATGGGTGTTGTTTTTGTTCAGTCTCAAAAAACAGTTGCACAGTTGAGACACTCAACATCTGAGTTCCAAAAGGAGTGCTCCTCATTAAGGGATCAGCTCTACAATAAATCAGCTAATGGACCAGGGTGCACCATCAACTGATGGCAGGTATACTTCAAGACAAACCTCTGCTCCAGCACATTTATAAAGCTTTTTCAAACAGGGTCCTGGGTCAGACCAGACATAGCAGTCTTACAATATTTTCTTTAAGTATTGCCCAGCCTTGGAAATACAGCTGAACGTCTTGGATTCTTCTCATAAAGTGAAAAGGGCCATGTGTCTTGTAAAGACAAGCCCCAAGGGAACTGAGGTAAAGTATTTTTGTAGCCTTAACACAAATTTTCCTTGTGTTTATGACTTCATTATTTTAGTGGGTGTGTTATTTCAGTGTTATATTCAGTTATTTCAGTTTTTCAGCTACTTATTTTCTATCTTCTTTATGGTTCTCTTTTTTTTTCTGTCTACTTTAAATAAGGAAAATGGACTCAACAGATGATGCAGAGGTCTTTACAGCAGAGCTACCGTTTTTCGTTCCTGTTTCCTGAACCTCGAAGAATCATGTGCTTAAGATGCTCAAAGAATATTTTTGTAACACAATATTAAAGTTACTGTTGATGTCTGGTCAGTGTAAAAGCTCCCCATATGAGAAGAGGTGAAAATTTTAGGCATCTATCTTCTGTTAAGCGTAGTGAAAGAGTTAAGACAAAATGAATTAAGGGAACACAACTGACAGCAGAAAAATTGTTTCTGATTAGCAGGAAAACCCAGGATTAGGATGTGGTTACTCTGTAATTGCAAAATCTGATCTTCAGTAATATCTGGTGGGGTTTTAGGGAAAAATTCAGCAAAAGGACTGAAAACTAATACTAAGCTCATTTAAAGTGAATTAATCCAAAATACTCGTCTCCATACCTATGAGGTTCCTATGAGGTTCCCCCTACATTGGGAGAGCCCTACCTCTGCAAAAAGCTGTTGGGATTGGTAGGACAGATGTGGTGTAGCACATCTGTCTGGCCTGGGCAGAGTGGCTATCACAAAAGTACCTTTTTTCTTGGAGCAGCTTCAGCCAAAATGCACAGAGACAGCAGCTATTGATCAAGCAGAGCTAAACCAATGACCCGTCCAAATTGCCGGTTTATTAATTATCACTTCTACTTTACCTAATGTCAACTCACTTGCCATATCTGCTTTGCTGGTAGCTTGTTTGCCCAATTAGCAGTAATTTGCATTTTAACTGAGCCTGTAAGTTCCCTGTAAAGTCTGTGCTTGGGGACTCCAGTGATCACCATGTTGCTGGTCAAAGTTTTGATAAGAAGTAATGCTTGAGTAAATCCTACAAGCCAACACCCTAAGGCAAAGTAATTTCATGGTAGGGATGGCTGAGTAAAATAATAGCAAGCATGGAGCTTTTCTCAAATCCAGAGCCAAATCTCTTACAAGACATGAAGTTCTCATTTTTCTTTTTTTAATTTGTCATAGACTTTTGTCTTGAAAAATAAAATGCAAACCAAAATATCAAGACAAAAATCTATTCTTGGATTTATGGCATGAGAAAATCCAGGAAGGAAAGGAGACCTCAGGAGAAAAGCCCATTTTCACATTTTTACACAGCTTTCTAAGCGTTCATAGTGGCAGAAAAAGGTACATATAGCTAAAAAACCAAAATGAACCGAAACATGTGGAGTCACTTTCCCTACCAAGTCGAAAGAGTTGGTACAGTGCATTAAAACCTGGCAGAGTCCTGACATTCCACTCCATGATGTGCAGGCTGAATCTTCAGCAAGAGCCTGTGAACACCGAGTTGTCCAGTGCTCAGCTCTTCCAGCTGAAGGTGTCTCGAACACTCTGTTAATTTCGTTCAAATATATTCAAAATACAGTGGAGAGATAAAAGTACGTACTACAGGCATAGGAAATGTTCAAGGCAACAGGCAGAAGTTAGTTCAAAGGAGAGCAGATAAGTTCCTGTAGTTAATGTTTTCCTGTTTCAAACAAACAAAAATTGCAAGAAAAGTATAAATGTAATAGATTTAATACATAAAAGAGTGTGGTAGGAAACACCAATACATGATTGACTCAGCTGAACACAGACTAGAGTGAGGAATACTGCCTTATTGATTATCTTAAGGGGAAACCAATGTCCCTTCTTCCCCGCTCAAAAAAAGGCAACATAATTGAATTTCACACAGACACGACTGGACTTAACATCAACCAAATAAAGATGCACAAAGCAGGTCATAAGAATGAATTAAGAATGTAAAGTCTATCACTCACCTCTCCCCTGTAGCTTAATTTCTCCTTTTGTTTCCTTCTGGTTTTAGTGTTTCAGAGAACGCTTGAATTTTAAATTCTCCTCTTATACACAAGACCATCCATTGCTCTCGATCTGTGTCATATTTCTGCTGAAGGACCTCAGCCTTCATGAAGCAACCCAATTCTGCTTGCAGGCCCTTTTGATTAGGCACTCCTTGTTGAGTGAGATCCAACCAGTGGAAAAAAAGAAGGATATGTAAAAAGACATTGGTCACTAGCAAAATCAAAACAGCAGCCAAAGGTGCCTACTCTGCAAGTGCTGTGTACTGTGGTTGGACAATTTGAATCCCATGGAAACCACCCTTGGGTTTGGGCAGGAGAGCTCGACACTGGCTATAAATTATTTGTACTGATGGTCAGGATCTGGCCATTGAGCTGGACAGATTTGCTCACCCCTTCCTTTACCAAGAGATTTTCTGAGCCTCTTTTTGTACGTGGTGTAGGGCTCAGGGACCTGCTGCAATAGGGTCATGTGGGACAGAAGCCTCATAGAAGTGGATATCGGTGCCCTATTCACACCTTCATCTAATTTTCCTAGAAAAGCACCAATGAGGGAAGCTGCTGCTCATTGTACTCTAACAATCTATCCAAGGGTTAAAATATTGATCCTTACCTACAATATAATGTAGCTTGACATGTTTCATCAAGCATGTTGTTCTCACTTCACTTCCAGACCACTTCTCTGAAAAGTAAAAGAAGTAAAAAAACCTGCGAAGATTGCTACTAACATGTAAAATATATTTAAATAAACCAAAATAGCAGGGAGAAAAAACTTTATCGTAGCACAATAGAAAATTAAAGACCCAACTTTAAACAAATCGTGCCATTTGCTTTTGCAGCAGCAAAAAGAGTTTATTATTTCACTATTTCATCTCACCTTGTGTCATTAAAATATAGGACATAAGTAGTAAAACACAAAGTAAATATGCACATATCTTTACACCATGTAGGGCAGCTATAAATCTTACTCTTTGATAACAGCTGTACTATAACAATCATTTGAGTAGTGCAGCTGCCACAACAATATCAAATTTTATAGTTAAAAAGCAGTCAAAACTTTAATGGTACAGTGGAGGTAGATATATATTGTGCTATAAATAAACATTATCTAATGAAGAAATGAAACATGTTTATTTTTCCTTGACATATCGTTCAAAATCATATATCTTTGCTGTTGCAAGCTGCTATAATAGCAGCCATTATACTTCAGCATGTATAACAACAAGGTCTGTAGTTGGGCTAATTACGCTGGATTTAAATGAGGGATGGGAGAACTTCAGACAGCGTGGCCTTGCAAGCAAGGCTTTCATTTCAATAGAGCAGTATCTTAAAATGTTATCAGAGCTAACATGTGCTGGCAGAGGTTCTGAAGCTGTTGGGAATGCAGTGAGAAACGAGTGGGTTTTCCCCTTAGACGATGACTTCTGCTGTGTTGGTGTGACAGGGTGTAATCGATCTGGGGAGTAGGGGACCATGAGAACTGATGTGCTGGTTCACTCACTGCCACATTACTCAAATATGAAAAACCTCTGAAAGGATTCAGGAAAGGACATGTCTAGTGCAGACAGGCTCATCTCTCTCCCAAGGTAATAATGTGCCTAAAATGTGGTTTCCATGAATTTACCGAGGTTTCTGCTGTGCTCACATTCAGCCTAGGGATGCGCTGATGGCACCTATGGCAATATTCACCTGCCTCCTGCACAAAGACTGAATGAGGGCATGGGAACGATTTTAAGCATGCTAGAAACATCTAACATTGAAGAGTTTTGAGAACACAGCTCATCGTGCTACATAAGGTAAGGCCACAAAACACTGTCTAACATTCAGGTGTGTGTTTCTGCAGGAATTTTCTCTTGAGTCCAGAGTGAACTTCTGAAAGGCATCTCCCAGTCCCTGCTATCCATCCCACTGCAAAGAGCTGTCTGGAAACCACTCGCTGGGTGCCCTTGGAATGGCACTAAAATGCTGGTGCACAACAAGGGCAAACCCAAACCAGTCCATCAGTACCAGGGAGTCAGTCCATGGGACCACACCAGCCTCAGTCCAGAGCTAGCCCCGAAAAACAAACATGGTGGATTTGAGGCCCTCAGCATCAGCTCCATCTGCACTGGTCAGTAGGATCATTAAGGTTGGGAAAGACCTCTAAGGTCATTGAGTTCAACCATTAACCCAGCTCTGCAGGTCCACCACAAACAAAGATGTAGCCTCAGACTACCAAATAAAAGAGCAAAGTCCACAACTACAGTATGTCACAAGATAAGAAAGAGAGCTGGGAGCGACAAAAAAAAATATCCTAGATTCCTGCAGTATCAGGGAAACTGGCAAGTAAAATTCATTAATTCCATTCCCCTAAAAATCTTCCTTAGGAAGCTCTGATTCCCCTCTTCACATCATAAAATTTTCCCTGCCAGAAGGGAGATTACCATTTTGCCTGGAGTTTGCCTCCTGTTCAGTGTGGGTTTCTCTGAAGGTGACACATGGACACCCTGGTGGGAATGGCTGCGACCCGGGGGAGCAGATCCATTGGAGAGCAAATCCCTGACAAACAGCTTATTACAGTTAAACTTTGTGCGTGCCCACCATTAGAGATCCTCAGGGTGCTTTTGCTTGCCATCAGCAGAGCATTTATCCAAAAAACCCCATGAGATGCTATAAAATAAACCCAACAGCTGTTAGCAGAAGATGACAAATCCTAGATACCTTTTTGTCACATTGCAACCTATACAATTTACTCCATGTTTACAAACAAATTGCTGCAGAAAAATATTAAGTCCTGGCATTTAGAGAAGCTCTAGAAATTACTCACTCCCCTGGAATTCTGCATGACAAATTAAGACTACACTTCTACTCCTAATAAATGTAGCTAGAGCAAAATTTCATAAACATTCTTGAGATTTCTTCTGTAACAGCTTTATTTTGGCTCCCCACTTTTCCTGCTTAAACAAATGGTAAGGTTGGCTAATATTGTCAAAATACAGCACTTCTCATGAACCAGGAGTCATTTATTAATGTAATTTATTGAGCTGGCATTGTAAAACATAAAATGATATTTTTACTGTGGGACTCGCACACGCTAAACAAACAAAAAACAGCAAAAAAGAAACCCCTCGTTACCCCCAAGCTAAGAATATTTTCTTTTAAAAGTCAAATTACTGCAACTGTGGATCTGTAAGTAAGATTATGTGCTTCCAGAACTGGCCTTTCAGAGGCCAACAGGGTAAGTGTTAATGAACCGTGCAATGTTGGGTAACAACAGAACAGATGTTTGTACAGCCATCAGGTAGACCTTTGTTTATATAAATGCACCACAGTAGATAGTACCTAATACCTTTCTCATGGCTTAAAATAACCTTCCCACTAAAAATACAAGCAGGCTTTTCCCCAGTTGTGAACATGCTTAAAATCTAATTAATGCATAGCTGACTGCAAACCCACCAAACTGCCCAGGCAGGGTCGGACCTGTCACCCAGCGTCACATCTTTCATGACACAGTCTTAATCTCCTCCTCTGTCCTTATATTACACTTTTTGCTCTAAAGGTTTCTGCACTAAAAAAGTGGGGAGGTGAAGCCCTAGTTCAATGCAATTTATTTTTATATTGCCTCTCATACAAAGTCTTTCAAAACTCTTTATAGAGAGAGATAAAATAATCATATAACACTTGCCGGAATTCAGTGCAGTGACTTTTACACTCAGGGTAAAAGCTATCTACCAGGAAAGCAAAATTAAGAAAATTTAGAAACAGAGAGAGGATTAATAAGTACATATGGTTTCTGCACTGTGAGAGAAGAGGGAAGCACATCCCAGTTCTGGTGCATTCATAGCCCTCCCTTTAGTTTGGAGGGTCCCAACATAAAGGGGCTGTTGGAGAGGGTGAGAAGGGCATTGCTTAAAGGAGCCCCCTCCAGCTGTGTTGGGCACAGAAACATCAGTCAGTTGTTTTCCTTCATATGGAAAACCCAATTTCCATTCAGAAAGCAAGAAAACTTCAGCCTATCCTGAGAAAGGAATGGAAAAATGCACCAAGTCACCCGCACTCATCATCTGACAAACACAACTCAGGAGTACCCCAAAACCAGGGAGGGAAAGACTTTTGCAAAAGACAACCAGAAAAAGCAAAAAATACTTATGGTAACACTGTTATTATATTTAATTTAAATTATTTATAAACAGTGTCTAAAAGCATGACCTTATAATAAGTAATACAATTATTCATAAGAATAACCCTGGGACCAGGTACATACCATGCCCTGGCAGAATGACACATGCAGGAGTCATTGAGCAGATTTTGTTTACCCTGCTATACCCATCAGATCAAGGAAATAAACACCAAAAAACTGCCTATTGGGCTCCCAAAGTAACTCTAGCCCGTATCTAAACCAGACCTGAATATCAGCACGCTCATCCAGTTTATGCCAGTACAAACCTCAAGAAGCACAGGAGAAAAATGCTCTCAAAACCACACTGATAATTAAAGCAAGAGTGTTATAAATTCTGTGATACAGTCTTAAACTCTCATTGCAAAAGTTTACTGCATCTTTGAGGTCCATCGATTCAGAAGCCCACACATAAAGAAGTCTGGTAAAAGAGCATCTAAGAAAATATTTGGGCAACAGCTAATATTTCTTCCCACCTGTCTTCATGGCCGCACCACTCAACACAAGCCACATCTTTATAACACACAGTAAGAAAACACAATATGTAGTAACTCATTTTCTGACCTTTTAATATTTCTGCCATTGATTGTCAGAAGTGAGGACGGCTCTCTATCCTAAGGTGATGGATTATTTAATTAACTATTGACCTTTTCAGTATCAGATGTTGACAATGAATGCGCTCCTGTGTAAGCTGCCTCCTCTGGATGCTGTTCAGTTCTTCAACGCACATGGATTTGTCTCACATTTTGGTTTTAAGCATAACATTTCTATGATTTTCATCTAAAAACAAGTCAAAGTCTTGTATTTAGCGATGAATATTTTTATGATCTACTGCTTTGAGTTTTCTTTTGAACTGCATTTCTAGCGGAATTTATATGAATATTAACAGAATTGAGTCTTTCATATATAAAATAATTTCTATTGCTTACCTATGACTTAGGTTCCTGGCATGCTTTCAGGACAACTTCTGCACCAAGAGGCAAAGAAGCCAACTCAGAAAAGAGAAATTGTTCATCATCTGTGCACACGGGTCAAGAGACGTCCCAGACTGAAAATTGTAGGAGTCATTTGATATTACACTTCGCCTTTGGGCCCAGCAAAGACTCCAGCCAGGAACATGACATTTACGCCGAGCACCTTTAAAAAGAAAGCATTTCACTACTTTCCCACAAGGCATACAACGTGAAGCCTTGTTTACACACAGGCAAACTGACTTAAGACTTTTTCTCCCCCAAAATAAAGAGAAAGGATCCAGATCCTCATCCTGGAGACCTGGGATCCCAGTGCTCTGTTCTCAGCAATTACATATTCAGCTACAATCTTTTTATAAGCAAACAAGGTATTTTCCTCCAAGTGCTTGTTGTTGGAACCGAACACTGAACAAATGATCCGTGCCTCCAGGTTGTCAGAGAGATTTACATGTGACTACACAGCAGTTTGGGTATTCCACTGTGATTTCTCTCCAGCACTGAGAGAGCTGATTAGTCTAACATATTCCTGGTAGAAACCATCCAACATTTCTCCAGGAAAAAAGTTCGTAGCCTGGCACACCTTTGTAATAAATATTCTCTTCTGATTTCATCTGTTCACTTAGAAAATGCATATTTGCCAAACTGGGTACCAGAGAGAAGTTTGGGGGGGCTTTTTTTTTTTTGCTAAACAGATGAGAATATTTTTCAAGATGTTCCATTTCCTTAATTATTTTGGTAAGTATATAACCATAAAATCACTTCATAGGAAAAATTCCACAATGTATATAACAAATAACAATTAACAAATTTCTAGATCTGTTTACAACAAATCAGGTTCTCCTTTTTTTTTTAAATCATATTTTTTTCTGTGAAATCAGCAGCATAGACAACAGTAAATATTCCTGCGGCTGATGGATTTGGTAAGTGGTTTTAATCAAGAGCTTTCCTTTTGCATCAATCAGCCTTCCCCGCAACCCAGGAGAAACCCCTACATATGTCATCGATACACCCAGATAGCAGAGCTATAAGTCTGATTTTTTGTGATGTTAATACAATATTATGATAGATATCTATTAGTGGGGAGAGTGGAGCAGCAGACAGACTCCAGCTCCTCTGACAGCAGCTGCTCTTTCTTTGTCAGTGTCAATCCGCGCCGGAGTCACGGGGAATGAGCGAATGTGACAGGAGAGGACCGCTCCAATTATGGATGAAGGGATACTATCTACTCCCACTGGTTGATGTGATTTATTCGACGGTCCCTCTGCATTTATAGAGCAGCAGATTGTAGCTGCTTATGAAGTGACAAATAGTGCTCAATGACATTGACTGACTTGTCTGATCAATTTAGCTCGTCTGAAAAGTAGCCGTGAATTGCTGTCCTTGTTGAATGACGGCATGAACAGTCCCGGCTCAACTTTAGCGACATGAAATCTCAAATGCCATTAGAAAAACTATTAAAGAGGACTCCTTTTAATCAAATAACACGACAGTTCCATACAAAGAATGAAAAATAGAAACCTTTCCCACAGCTTTGCTTTGAAATGCACCTCACTTAAAAAATGTTTTGCCTTCGAGACCGTGTCAGGAGAACATTTTTATTATTTTATAAGTTCCTGAATATTTGATATATTTTGGTGGAGGAGCAATGTATCTGACAGAGGGGAAACGAGTGAAATTTTCTTGCAAGAACCAATACAGAAACTTTTCATGTTTTCTAGAAAAGTTGCCAACTGTCCTGATTTTATTGAGCCTCAAGTCATTAGATTAATTTTAAATTTCAGAGCTCCTGGAATCTGGTGATGATGTAATCTAGCTTTTATATTAAAATCAAGAAGAAAAGTAAAAAAAGAAAATTCCTAGTCTTATGTGATTTTAGTGAACGCAGTACAACCAAAATCCAAAATAAAATTGGAAGGCAACTTAAAAATGCTGAAGGGTTTTTGTGGATTTTGAGGAGTAACCTTAGGACTACTGGAGCCTGGCAGGACTTTTTCCCACTTGGGTTTGACAGCACAGGAATTTCTTAGAAGTCTGGCTCATTTTAGTAGAACTGTTAATACCCTCATATTGAAAACTGTCAAACTCTCAGTGGCTGGAAGCCCTCCTGGCAGAGGGAGTGGTTACATGGGAAGAGGTGGCAGAGCCAGGCTCTTGGGTGCCACAGAACTCCCACTGCTTTCCTGAGCCTTGGCACAGCCCTTCTAGTAACGCTGGAATTACATGATAAGGTGTCATTTGGCATAAGCAAAGGCCTCACAATAATTCCTTTAAACAAACACTGAATTAAAAACCATTGAGAAACCGTTAATAATTGTATTTTATCTAGCATTAGATTAGTATTTTTTTAAAGTCATAATGTCACGTCACACCTTATAAATAACCCTTATGATATTTCTTATATGAAGCAGGCACAGGAGTTGCCTGTGAATGGTAATTCCATGTGTAAATGTATACAAACTTGTGAGGGAGTCTACACACACATATCAATATATATATGGTCACAGCACAAATAAATCAATGTCTGCATGTGGGGGGTGCGTGTGCGCTGTTCATTATATATTACAATATTAAACTGTTATCCATGCACAAGTATATTTATGTATATATTTCAATTTATTAGAGCTAGGCAAGCCTTTACAGACTTAATAAAGAGCACCAGCACTATAAGCCAAGAACTATTTTTCCCTTTCCCTGTATTATTCAAATTTATTAAACAATATTTCACATTTGTTTGACACAATGTCAAACTCGGGACTCCTAAAGAACTGCTGCAGCTTTGGAACTGTTATGCTTTCTTGGACTTTAATCATTTTTGGCAAGGCTCCATTTCCTGTCAGAAAGTGAAACAGCTTAGGAATGTCATTTTCACGAAAGAAAACAGAGAGAATCCGAGAGGAAGTTCTCCTCCACTCCAGAGCCCCTAAGATACTCAAACACACTCGCAGGAGGGCTGGAATACATCAAACATTAGCAGAGGGAAAAGGACACACTTTTCCCACATTAAAATACATGGATAAAGTTGAACTTTTGCTAAAAATAGTTCCCATGACTAATCCTATTAAGTTTTTAAAAAATTGGGCTGTATCTCCCTTGAAGTCAAATTGTTTTTTAACTTTAGAATGACATTAGAAAAAGACTCTAAAGTGCCTTTGCTTAAGTCAAAGTCCCTGGAAGATTATTTTTTTCTTTTCTGCTTTTTTAAAGCGAAATATGAAAAATGAGGACAGGAGCATGGATGACTCTTCTAAAAGGGCAATTTACCTATTGAAGAGGAGAGGAGGATCAGTCTCTCCCAGATCATCGCTGGTGATTTACTGTCTAAAAGAGAGGCTCCCTACAGAGGGAAGAGGTTCAAGGGAGCAGACACAGACTAACACTTCCCTGGGCCAGCTCAATGCCTCCAGAAGCTGAGCACAGCCAAAGGGGCAGGGATAGAAGAAGCCCTGTAACACTTTTGGGCAAGAATCACCTCTTTTCTTTGATCAGAAGGCTGGTTACGTAAAAACCACCTTGACTGCCTGTTGTGGTAGGGAAACAAGTAATGGCCAGATGGATTTTGAGGACACAACCCACACCCCAGCAGGAAAAACACTGCACCAGGAAAGTTAGCAGTTCCCACCACATCGTGGCCACGTTGGCAGTAAATAGAACTAAGGACTTCTGACAACCACCAGATCCCTGTACAATTTATGAATCCTATTTGAAGCTCATCTGAGTGCTTTTCTAGCAGACCAAAAACTTCCCAAGGTTTACACCATCCTTGTTTGTCCTAACATCCCAGACAGAAATCCCAAGCTATGGTAATACCACGGTTGTTTCAATGGGAAAGCAGAAGGGAGTTGGCTGCAGAGGAGGGTGAGAATCCACTCCTAAAGGAAAAACCATTTGCAACAGGATACGGAGATAAAAAGGATGTTTATCTCATTCAAGGAATTTGACCTAAATCCAAACCACACTCATACACAATAAGGAAAGGCAGGTAGGTTTATCTATTGCATTTTCCCTAGAATTGAGTTAAATACCAAGTGGTGGGATTTAAGGAGCCTTGCAAATTTCTTAGCCCTGATTGTTTTGGTTGTGATTTGTGTTTAAACCTGTGTGTTACAAACCCCAGTGGGGCACAGGCTGCCCTGGGGCCCAGATCAGTGAGGCCAAGCTGGAAGGACATCCCAGAACTGTGATCCACAGCATACAAACAAAGGAAGAGAGCACCCAGCTGGCAAAACTGAGCAGAGTGTGATATGTTCAACGAAAAGATGAAATCCTAAAGGGAAAAAATATGACCTATATGTGTGTTTTGAAAAGCATGCATACTTCTAGCTCAGTCACAAGAAAGATCAGTAGTTGGTATTAATGAAATGAGAAGGATATTGGAGAAGGAAAGATAAAGTGAAAATAAATTAAGAACTCCCTTAGCAATAAACTTAAACTTTCTGTGAGTTTCTATTTGGGGGTTTTTTTCTATGGATAGATGAACACAGAACATAAGGGGATGAGGAATGGAGAGGTCACAGGAGTTGTCTGCTTCCATAAACCTTCACATCTCCCTGTTTAAATTCATCCTCCATCTACCTTCAGCACTGAATACGGAGTGAATGTAACAGCAGAAACCTCCCTCAGGTTTGTACAGGTAGAGGCACACAGGCATTCCGTTAGGGAAGGGGAAGAGAAAAGCAAGTTGTGGTGGGAAAACCACCCCCCTTGCACGTGCTTTTTCTCTCCGTCTCTCAGGCAGCCAGGTCAGGTACAATGGGGTGGTCCCAGCATGTCCCTCACACACCAGGGGACTGTAAAAACTCTCAGCATCAGCCTACATCTGCTTGCCTTGAAGTCGTCCCCCCCACCCACACTTCCATAGCAGCTGAGTGAGGTCAATCCCCAAACACTTGTGAACACATCGCTCCTTCCCACCCCCCTGAAGCCACTCTGACAGCACTGTTTTCTTTTCTGCCCCCAGCTAAGCTTTCGTGGTGCTCTCTGATGTTCCTGCAAGGAATGACTCATTCCCCCAGCCCAAACCTGTCCATTAGGCACCTTTGCTCTTCCCATTTTCCCATTGCACCACTGCCAGATTTCCTGACAGCATCTTTTTCCTCGGACCAGCCTCACTGCTGAATCGCTAATTCCAACCCAGCACATGGCATTTGTTTGTTGTCAAAGTATAACTTGGTGTTTGCACTTACAATAGTGTCTTGTAGCAGGTTAGTCACCGAGGAACATTTCCAGTCATTTATTTTCCAGCACAGGCTACAGGTTTCCACGGCTATACTCCACAGGAGAAAAAAAAAAAAAGAAAGAAAAAAATTCCAATTTCATGTGTAGATTAAATACTTCAAAGTCTCATACACTCAAGCCATCACTAACACATGCAATAATATAAACTGGAATGAATTTCCAGGATGTAGTAGGCTGAAACTCGCTTTCGGAGCGGCAGGGTTGAAGTGCACTTTGACACCAGCCCTCCCCATCCCCTCTCCCCACACCAACTAACTCCTCCTTACCTCACCTTCTTCTCGTGATTGGCCCAGTCGCACAGCAGCTGGCAATCACCAATTAACACCAGAGCCTGTGAATTTGTCCAAGCTACAGCTCCATCTGCACTTCTGGCCCATCACTGTAGTATCAGTTTATACTGCAAACCCATGAAACTCATTACATGTTCCTCCAAAAATCTCTCCATTCCTCAGCACCCAATCCTTATTCAAACTCATCTTTACCCTCATTATATCCTGTTTACTTCCCTGCATGTTAAGGCAAATATAAAATAAGTTGGGAAAGCCCTCTAAGATCATCAAGTTGGACCGTTAGCCCATCGCTGCCAAGCCCACCACTAACCCATATCCCCAAGTGCCACATCTACAAGCCTTAAATCCCTCCAGTAATGGGAACTTAAACAGACTCTATGAAGGGTTATGTGATAAATCATTGTTAAAAGTTTTGCTTGTATTGTTGGAGGAGTCTTCCCTTTATACTGGCGGGAAAGAATCTGGAGAGCAAAATCTGTATCTGGAGCTATACTCCTATTTTTCTGTACAGTTAAATACATGTAAGGACTTACTTAACTTCCTGAATTGAATAAAGATTAAAAAAAGAGAAAAGAATAGAAAAATCCACAATTAACCGCACTGTTAATTAGCTGTTAAACAATGATCACCATGCCCATTCTTCTTGATAAACTGTGCCACTTAAATCCCAGCCTTTTCCCACTCCCGTTGCTATAGGTGCCTCTCAAACAGCAGTTCACACATTACACTTGGCCCTCCTCCCTTCTGTCCCAGCCTGGTACCTCCTCGAGGGTGTCACACGCAGCCATCCATTTATCTTCCCTTTTTATCAGCTTGCTGAGCCATTCAAAGATGGGCAGAACTTCTTGAGGCCTCCCCCCTTTTTCTTCCTCCCCCCAACATTTCCATTTATATCTAGATTTTTCCAAGCCCAACACAACCTAATGGGCAGGAGAAGGCCTAAGCCCAGATTGTTTAACAATGCCTTGAGGGGCTTATTCACCAAAGTTCGGCACTCTGACGAACAGCTTGCTGCAGCTCTAATGGTAAGGCATATAAAATGCATCATACATTAAATTTAATGTTGCCTCATTAGTCTTAATTAGATTCCTACATTACACCAGGATTATAGTTTCTTTGTGTTTATGTTTACTCCTAAAATGAAGTCTACACTAGACAACAGTTTGGTGTACTTTCTAACCTTTGAATAAATATGCCCTGAATGGATACCTATGGATATTCTTAACCTTGAAGAAGCAGAAATTAGGTGTTGTTGCAAATGCCTTTGAGACAGAGAGACTGCTTAGAGTCAAATACAAAGGAATAAATTTAAAGGAAAAAAAATATAGCGTGCAAACATTAGAAATTACCGTCTCTTTTAAAGAGTACACAGAGGAGGGAAAGGAAGGGACTGTTTGCTTCAAACAAGTGGTGGCTTTTCTGTTTCTATGAATGCTTTGATTGCTCTCATACTAATTAATTTTTTCTTCTAGATTAGTTTTTTTGCAGTTTATTTTCTTTCAGTTGTAAAATCTGCTTCCAAGTGATGCCACTAATTCCTCTTTGGAACCTGGTTGGTTGGAACTCTGCTTGGTTGAGCAGAGCTCATCCCACGATTAGTCATAATGACCTACACCAGGACCACGCATATCAGAGGTGAACAGTTTTTTAAAATGGAGCATCCCACTTTTCTTCCTGCAAGTAATTGAACAAGCAATTTTAAATTTCGAAAAGTTTGGAAAAAATAACTTTTTTTTGGTAATGTCAAACAGAAGCTTGACTGCTATAAGCATTGAAAAGGTGAAAGCTGGTTTGCCACATGTTGCCATTCTCAATATTTTGGCTCAGATCTTGCCATGAAATAGTTCAGCCTCTTGAAGCTCTTTCTCACCCAGCACAGAGTGCAATTCATACAAGCCCATCTATTTCTTTCTGACTGATTTGTCCAAGCACCCACAGTAGTATAGGAGCAAAGAGAAGTCAATTAGAATTATTACCAGTTAGTGTTCTGCTGATATTTTTAATATTATTTCCTTTCATGTCCCATACCATTAATTTGATAAAATTTAATAAAATTTCATTTGAATTTGCACATGTCCTGGTTTACTTGTTAATTAGAATTTGAAGAATATGATTGAAAAGACAGTGCAAATTTGTATGTTTCATTTGCTTAAGAGTTTAAGAGAAATTATTTTGTCTTGTTTGGATTTACCCTTTTCAGAAAGCTTTGCGCAAAAGCGAGCATTTGAGGTTTCTTAATATTTCATTAGCCCTACCAGGTACACGAAAGTAACATTACTTCCTCTGAGAAAAAACAAGCTGACTTAGGCTTTGAAAAATCCTTTCCTTGGCTCAGGAAATGGGGAAAACGCTTAGGAAAATTTTCAAGAGTTATCTGGCTTTAAAAGTAGATCAAAGTCTAAATATTTGTTTCACAGACAGTACTGAAACAATTATTTAAATGACGAAGAGTGGAGTGCACATGTACTGACTTTGTTCAAAATAGAATTTAAACTTTTCATCCATCTACACTACAGTAGCACGTTTCCTTAGGAATGACATCTTGGGAAAGGCCTGTACAACACAAAAAGGAAAAGGTTTACATTTTCTAAAATCCCCTAATCCTGCCTTTTCGCAGTCTCTCCATAAATTGTTACCTTTTTCCTGAGGGAATAAAAAGCTCAGTGGTTTCTTCAGTTCCTGGGGCAAACTGCAGCTACAGAACAGCTTAAATCCCAAACAAACCAACCAAAACCCCAGAAACACAGAAAACTACCATTCTTCATAATGAATTCAAGGAATAACAAAATCTATCAGTAAATATGGGTGAGGGCCATATCAATGGGCTACGGATGGATTCACAGGAGGAAGGAGGACTGGATGTACTAAGGACATATCTTTAGCAGCTAATATCACATATAATTACAGCACAGTGCTGAGCATCTGAAAGAAATTTGAGAGTAGAGGGGTGAAAAAAGCAGTTACTAGATGATGATCTGTTATTTAGAAACTGATGCCCAGGAACACGCACTCACTTTTATCTTAAAACCACACAAAGTGTTTCAGAATGGGCAAGACTTAACAGAATTGTTTCTTTTGCCAAAAGGCCCAAGAAAAGTCAACTCTGTCTCTTGCGTGGGTTGGCTGTGAAGCAGGATGCAGCCAGGCAGGATACATCCACCTCCCTCCACCCTGCTTCATTCAACCTCCAGCAAAAAATAATAGATGTTGTAGGAAGGCTGTGACTTTTTGTCTTTTTACTGCCTTGCTGCCGTGGCCTGCTGGCAACAAGGACAGCCAGCCATGCTGGGCTTCACTGGGAAAGGCTCCCAGCATGGCTGGAGCTGGATCCATGGAGAAGGGGAGCATGTGAACCCCAGGCACCCCATGCTGCAGACCAGACCTCCAGATGTTGGAAGAGCAGCATCTCCCGCTCGGCGAACGATGGAGGAGGCAACGAGGGTGGTGATCCTGCCGTCGGGAACTGCTCTGCTCTGCAGAGCTGGCAGGAGATGAGAGGTACGTTGTGCTCTGCAAAGAGCTGCAGCAACTTCCTCCAGAGCAACAGGGAGCTGAGCAAAGGGCGGCTGCACTGTAAATCACAGCTCCAAGGCTTCCACAGGTGAGGCGCAGCTGGGCAGGGCTCTGCACACCGGGACGGAGCAGGCAGGATCTGGTTCAACCCATTGCTGTGCTGGTTGAATCCAGACTTTTCATTTTGCTGGCTCTGTGTGAGGGGGATCTATCGCCTTCCGGTTGGATTTCTTTTGAGACATAAAGAAAGCTCTGGGACAACACCCAGAAGTGGATTAATTAATTTATTCTGCCTTCCCAAACAAGGTTCGAGCGTTTCCGGGATCAGCCGCGCTCCTCGCACGCACATGAGCTGTTCTGGCAGGGGCGCCTCAGCCCAATTTGGTTTGAGTGACAAAAGTTAATTTTATTGATGCACAGCCTTCTGTGATGCTAGGTAGGAGGTCCGACGATGCAAATCAAACTGCTTCTCCCAAAATATCCCAGTGATTGATAATGAGGCAGTGATGCAGATTTTTGACACTTTTGATCCTACCACAAGCAAATGCTAAATTTAGACCCGAGAATTTAAAAAGCTAATGCCACGTTGCTTTAAAAGCGATCAGTGGAAGATATACATAGCTTAACAAAGTCCAATGTTATTCAATGAAGATTTATTTTTTTCAATGCCAAAACAAAGCTGTAACAAGCAAGATTTCAACAATAAGAGGGAAATATTAACTTGAAACAAACCTAGGTATAGAAACCTGTCAAATATGCTCTTCAAGTTTAATTTCATTTCTTGTGGAAAGGTTATACATTGCATTTTGATTTCACTACTGTATATCTACATACATATATGTGTCAACTATTCTGCAAGGTGTATAAGGAACATATCCAGAAGCATTTGAACAAGGAAGATGACTGACATTTACAAGAAAAGCCTTTATTATATGTCTATATTTTGTTTCATTAATCATGCATGTTCATTAACCAATCATGGTAATTTATTATGCATTGTTTGAAGACATGTTGCATTACAATGGTGTCATTGTCACTTTGATCATCTAAAGATCTCACAGGATGACATTTCCAACCAGAGGACCTGGCTCCTCTCTACGTGCTGCATGAATATGTACTAGAGACTCAGAAGTGTTAAAAAAAAAGGAAAAAAATCAACAACAAACCTGCAGTGCAACAGTGTTTGCAAGATACAGAAATTAATTATGTAGCTCAAAGATAACCCACAAATTAGGTACAAATATTCAGGTGAAGTGATTTGCACATGATTTAATAGTGGATAAGCACCAAAAGGAGATGCTATTCATTTTGTCATGTAGTATTTGATCATTAAGTGTTTTGCTAGGTTGTATCATGCTCGATCTACACAACAATCTGAAAAACACACTCTTGACAAAACAACCTAAAAATGTTCTCAAAAGTCTGGGCTTTCATCACGACCGGCTCTTGCATTTATATAATGAGAAACTAAATATATGTTTATCAAAAGATAGTTAGAGGCACCACTACCATAATGCAGCGCTTCCTTTCTCCTTCGTCTAAGGTCACTGCAAGAAATGTTGTGAACCTGAGCATTAGATAGAGTCTGATTTTATAGAACCAAGGTTTACAACTTCTTCACTGCTCATTTCTGCCTTCTATTGCACCTTTCATAAACCTTCTGATTAATATCAAACAGTGAACAACTCTGACAAGCAGGATTACTAATCCAACATAACTGTTTATAGTGTGAATGAAAAAAGCGCTCCATTTCCAGCCACTGCACTTAATAATAAATTCCTGTTGTACTTAAATGTTGAAGGGATTACATAACTGTCAGAGTTCCTTTAAATGTTAAGGGTAGTAATCATATTAAAGACATACTATACAGAAGCAAAAGCAAATGTCAGTTTAGTTATTATTACCATATTTGCATGGAGTTTGGAAATATAGGGCCAGATTCCTAAACACGTCACGTTTGGGCTGGTTGAGGCTGAGCAAAGAGGAAAAGGAGCTGCAAACCAACCCTGCCAGTCGTGCTGCAATCCTGTGCCGTATAAGGGTCAGAAAAAGGAGCTTCACATGCCCTAGCAGAGCCACGGGGCTGTTCTGGATTCCACCAGCTGAAACAGGACCACCAGGACAATTGTGCCAGAGAGACGGAGAGGAATGCCACACATTCCTCCTCCCTCGCTCCCTCTTCCGCTGTGCATACTTCACGCAAGGAAGCTGCTGGATTGGCTCAATACCATCCCAGGACAATTCTGAAGCACCCACTTAAGACATGCTTATGACAACTGTGACCCTCTTGGGTATCCCTAAGACAGCAAGAGCCAGGAATCTGGTGCAAACAAAATCAAATATGAGATGCTCTCCGTGTGGTCTTTAGAAACTGATCCTCTGACCTCTGCTATTGGCTTAAACATATTAAACACCCTGGAGTCAATTAGTGTCTTAGTAACAAGCAACACTATGAATTGTCCAGAGAAAATTAAGGTAGATAAATTAATTTAACTACTGAAAAATGAAATTTAAAAAAAACCCCAAAAGCACAGCAACAAAACCCCCAGCATACAGACCTCCAAACCCAATGAAGACCTAGATCTCAGATTGCACTCTATATTTACCTCCTTCCCTGCATTGGAATCATTTACAGGATTAAAACCTGAGCCTGGCGCCTCCCCACACTACGATTATTGGCAAAGAAACAATTCTTTGACTGTCTTCCAGTACTCTTTTAAAGGACTAGGGTTATTCACGCAGAGCCACACCCCACATCCAGCAAGACAAGAGGAATGCTTGCCTGTGGAAGTTATGTGCACGCAATGAAACCCTTGTTCCCAAGTTAGAAATGGGACCCCATTATTAGCATTCCTGATATTCATAGCACTGCTGGCGTTCCACAGCACCCAGCAGGGCTCAGCCAGTAGCCTCAAGGAAAAAAATGTCAAACCTTAAGTTTTGTATCATCGTGAAATCAGTTAATTTCAGAACTACTCACCTGCAGTGAGCTGCTGCAGTGTTTGCTTTGAGAGAGAGGATTCCAGCCATAGTCTCACCCAAAAGATGAATGCCAGTGATGCCAGTTGGTGCTGACGTCCTGGAAGAGCATCAGTGCTGAAATCCTTCCTCCAGTGCTCCCTGAACGGTGTTCCTTGGAGGTGCCCCACTGACACACTGCCTCACCAGCAAGCTTTGCCTTCTAATAAATAGAATGATGAAAAGGCAAAGAGGAGCAATGCAATTAACTCACTTCACGTTAAGGTCCAGGGATAGCTACAACACATTTGATACCTAAACATTAAGTATTGTCTGGTAAGCTACTCAGTGGTGGGTGGAAAGCAGTCTCCCATGGCTAAAGAATCCCTGAGATGTTGAACATTTTCCTCTACAAACTCAGAAATTCAAAATATTTGCCAATAATACACGTGTAAGAATAGAGATGGTCTCTTGATAGGGTCTAGAGAAGGTCAAATTTCTTTCAAACATTGTCTCCTTTTTTAGGATAGATATCACTATGGCAGTGATAAATATTTTGTGAAAAATCTAAATAAGGCAGGCTGGATGTTGCATACTTACAACGGGTGTCACTAAAGAAGTTTTTTTTAAATTCCCCTAAGTGAAATTTCTAGGAAGGATTTTGGCAACTTTGTTAGTGTGGAAATCACCATGGGAAGCGCATTGGCCCCAAGGCGTTCGACGACCTACGATGTGTTCCCTGTCACCACGTCTGGCCCCTCTTCATATCAGCCTCTTCCTTTACAGGAATTTTGAGGTGACAGAGGAATTGGTCATGCTCCTGTTTCTCAGCATTCTTTTCCAAAAAAATCTATCAAAACAAACCGCTTTTTTAAAATTCTTTTTTGGTTAGCGACTCTTTTTTTTTTAATCTCTGGTTTGATGTTTGTCCACAAATGCAGAAGGAGACCTTGTGGCTCAGCAGATGGTCACCTTACATGTTTTCCTGAGGGTTGGAAAGGTTCAAGGAGGGAACCTCACACTCCTTCTCTGGATCCTGAGGTCCCCCTGGCCCGTTGACATCTACCATCTAATGCCTGATGACAGGGCAATGGAGACTGCATGTTTCAGCTGCATTTCTAACACTATCAAAGCCCCTTTTCCTTGTAACTGAAATGTTCTAATTATGCACATTTCCCTTTGCTGTACTCCTCAAGGTCTTGTCTCACCAAATGATGTAACTCTTGATTACAGCTCTTGTATTGAGCTTGTACAACGAGGCTGAAATACTCCTGAACACCTTGATGACAAGTACATGGATTTGCCTGGCAAAACAATAACCACGCTAAAGCTCTTTTAACATCCTGGTTCCTTTGCTGAAAGCATCTGCCTATACTGTCAATTCATCCTATGCCTCTTGGGTGCCTGACTTCAGCATAAGCATGCAAGTCCTATAAATGAATACGTGCCGCTGGGGGTAGCACTTACAGTAGAAGAGGATCGTCTCATGAGTGATAAGGGTGACAGAAGTGCAAAGCAGAGCTGAGTGGATCTGGCACTCACATTGCGAACAACACAGCATCCGTACGGGAAGATTTTCCCACAGAATGACATGCAATAATTTATTCTAAGCCCTTCCAATTTGTGTGTGGTTGTTTTTTTTTTGATTTGGGATTTTTTTTTCTTCCCCTCCTCTGTGAAGTTTCTATCTTCTGCAGCTCTTCTCTAAATAACTATTTTAGATGCCACTGCTGAAATGAAATGCATCATTTGAAGGAAAACTAACCCATCTGACCAAGTAAATAATTACTAGTCAACACTATCTCCATATAACTACATTCTACAAAAGAGCATCACTGAGAAAAAAGGGTGGGTTTTTATACTAAAATGGTCTACTATACAATGGTCTAAGGTAACAGTTTTAAAAAGACCCCATTTTTAACCAGAGATTATAAGCATACAAGTAAAATAAAAATATGCCTCACAAAGTTTTAAGCAGGAAATGCTGTTTTTCAATGACAACCCTGCACCGAGCATTTCAACTTCCTAAAGGTCAGAGCATGAAGGACTTCCAGATCCCCCAATGCTGTGCAGCACAGAGGAGCAGAAAAGCTCTCATCCTGAGCCAGACGGGTTTCCCAACACATCCACTGTAATGTCTCCAACACCAGCCACCACCAGATGTTTCAGCAGATGCCAGAGCGGATGAAATAAAGGTGGCTGTGGGATACTCCTTGTCTTCTAGAGGAGATCAAACATATGACCTGGAACCAGATAGGTACAGGCACTGTGCCATCACCACTGAGAGCCATAAATCGCAGTGGGACATCCTCCCGTATGTTGCTGCCCTGACCAAAACCTCTGCTGGAATAGGTAAAATCCACTAATCCCAGGGTTTGAAGTCATAGTGGAAAAGTCTGAAGACTCCCTGGACATCTACAGACATCCCTTCTGTCTTTCCTCCAACTTTTCTTATCTCCCCTTCCCACCTAAATCCTCCCCCTGTTGCTGCTTAGCTGCATTGTTCAGCAATTTGGTAAAAATAGCTATAAACTAAAAAAACCCCACACATTGCTACACTTACCTGATACATAAAGTCCACAGACTAAAATTTACATATTTTACAAAGATGCGTAGTAGATTTTAAAAAACTTCCAGTCTATTTAAATACAGACATTCAAGCAAAGGCAACAAAAACCTTATACCTTTTCCCTGGAAACTTTGCTAAGCCTCAGCCTTTGCTCACATGTCCATGAGACATGATCCTCTTGCCTCTTGCTGCCTGTTCTCCAGCTGTTGGTGGTTAGTGCAAAAGAAACAGGGAGTCCAATCCTGCTCTTCAAAACCTTTTTGCTTCATTCTCAGGCACCTTCTGCCTTCAGCAGCCTGGGCAGAGACTGGTTCTTAAACATGCTCCTTTAGACTAAAACTCCCTCCCAAAAAAGCACTGAAAGGAGGTAAGCACTCAGAATTAGTCAGTTCACTTAGTCTTGATTTTCCTAGGCAGCAACCTCAAAATATAAGCACAGCCTTCAAAACACAAGCTTGGAATGTCAACTAAAGGTCACCATTTTATTATTTTTAAACAAGCTAAGTAAGAGCCTTAAAAATTCCAAATGGAAAAGAAAGAGTAATGATGTAGCAGTTTGAACCATTTAACAAGTTTAAAATATGAAAATCCTTTAGAAGAAGGAAATCCATGTGGTGAATGACCAGCTCTCACCTTGGTGTAAAGCAGTGGGAAAGGGGAGGAAGAACTTTTTAGAAAAGTACTACAATATCTGCAATAATTGGTGGGTTTGAAAGGTGGGATTATCAGAGATGAGTCCACAACAGAGATCTGCTGTGGATTTAGCAGACAGATTCTCCGGGTGGTAAATCTCACAGCACAGAGCTACAGCACCATAAAAATCACACACAAACTTATATATATACAGCAGATTTTTAAAAAATTACCATAATTAACAAATAGGAGGAAACACAACAAAACTGGTTTGAGAAAGAGCCTGTGAGGTGCTGAGCAGGTCTGTTCCATCAGGTATCTGTGATGCTCCCAGGGCATTGCTACAGGAGCATGTGAATCATTGCTCTGAGCATACAGAGACTCTCTTAACAGATTTCCGTAATACATATGTGATTTAAAAACACACTTTCATTTAAAAGTTCGGTTTTTGTAAGCACATCAAAGCTTTGAAAATGTAGATTTATTGCTTTTGATAGCGCATATTAATAATATTGATATAATTACCACTATTCATATTTGAAGACTCACGAATACAAATTTTTCAAAGATTACTTGAAATTCAAAATGGGGAGTAAAGAGATCCATAATTTAATGGGTAGAAGTGGGAGTCAAGTTTTCTGGAGCCTAATTTTCCCAGTGTTTAAATATTGCAGAGAATCAATGTAAAGCTTGAAATGAACTTTGGAAAAACTGTTCATTCCCTTTACTACACTTATCCAATACATAAACTCAATAGGCTAAAATTCATCTACTTTACAAAGATTTGGTGCAGCTTAATAGAGTGCTTTGAGATCTTGTGATGAAAGAGTGAACCCAAGTACAAAGCAATATAATAAAGATAGCACCATTAATTAGAATTATTAAAATTCATACACTAAAATCTATAATCTAAGCAGTAGGGACCAAGTTATTCATGGGTGTTTAAAATAAGGAAGAACATTAAGAATACTAATTTGGACAATTGAACCCGGCATACCAAAACTGTCCCTTTTGTTCTGTTTAGCCTTTGGGGAACAGATAAGTTCATACAGAAAAGAAGAATAAGCTGCTGTGTCTATTGTCTTTGATTTGGTTTTTAAGATGGTCAGTTAGTACTTAACAGCAAGTGCTAAAGAAAACTATTCATTTCTGGAGCAACCAGTGGTGTGATGGGGTAAAAATGACTTTTTTTTCATTTAGAAGGAGAACAACACTCTCGCTGTCACAGGAGGTGGCTGATGAGGAGATGAGGCCGAGCGAGGAGATGTTTGGATGGGGCTCTGAGCATCCCAGTCTAGTGGAAGATAACAGGGGCTGGAATGAGATGATCTTTAACCCAAATCATTCTGTGAATATATAGGTGCCAGTGAGAGCCACAGTCCATGCACAAGCCAGCTCCTTGTGCCTCAGTTTTCAGACTTCCACCCTCCTTGCCAATGCCTTCAAGAGAAAAAACACTGGGAGCCTCCACATGCAGTTTGCCTAAGCCACACCTAGTCTGGAGAGATGAAGAGCTGCTGTGAGTGTGCTCCTCTATGTCCCATCCTGCCATCTCCATCCAGACAAACCTTGCTCTAGCAGACAAACTTACACATGCAAAGCTCTGCTTGGAGGCAGCAGGGCTGTCCAGCAACACAGGTGTCCAAAATAAGCTACAACAATGGCCACATCAGATCTGCTGCCAGCCTGGGGACTGTGACTAACTTGCGCATACATTTGCATAAGTTATATAAAAATGAATGTATAAAGTTATATTTATCTGTACTTGTATCTTCTTTGATATGAGTGGATGTTGCTTGTCCACCCACAGTAAAAACTTACAATTTTGTAGGCTTATAAATACAGAGAGCAAGAGAGCAAATTACAACAGATTTCTCCTAGGTTACACTTCAGATGTTCTTCAGAGGAGTGGAGTTGTGGACAGCAGTGAGGGCTTGTAGCACATCAACAAATTAGCCACCATTGTGGCACCATTTCCAGTGCTCGTGTTCCCATGAATAATGGAATTGGTGTGATAAATAACTTCAGTCCTTCACCTTTATTCCCCAATGCATCCAAGGTCCTTGCACCAACCCCATGAGTTACAGTTCTCTGCCTGCACTCCCTCTTGCTCTATCCCATCCCAAACTGGACACAAATGTGGGAAACCATGGTCTGAGCCAAATCCCACTGGAAGTTGGTGGGAGTTTTCTTGTTGACTTCAAAGGGAGCTGGAGCAGGTCCTCACTGCATAGCAAGAAAGATGTTCATCGAGATTTATAAACATGATTTTTTGTTCATCTTTTTACTGCCTAACTTCATAATCTCAGTTTCCTGGACTGATGCCATGGATTGCTGTTCTGTTGCTGATTTACAATAAACAGAAGAAAAACTCTGCAAACATATATTTTACTGCCAGTAACACACACTTCAAATTCCTTCTGTATTTTCAATGAAAAAAAAAAAATACTAAAAAGATCTAGAGAAAGTACAGTATCTGGCTTGATCCCTAATTGAAGAAGAGTAGATTGTTATGGAGACACAAATTATATTGTACATAATGAATTTCATCAGAATACAAATATAACAATATTGCTTTTTTGCCTTTCAACTAGGGAACATCCTATTTTAAACTTGGGAATCATTTAGCTTTCAGATTTCTCAAAGTATTTGCAAGGAGACTTGGAATTTCAAAGTAATTGCAAGGGTATGTGAAGCTCAAATCCAGCTTAATGACAAAGGGGGAGAGAAACCAAGAAATCTTAATTAGTGTAACCAGCAATAACTAGATTCAGTTTCTGGGTGAACAGCGTCAGATTAGTACAAGGAAACAAAACATTCATTTAGGAAATATCAAGGTTTTGTGGGAAGGAAGAAAAAACAGTTTGGGAGATCTTAAGTTCAAGTTGCCATTACCCCTCTGAAACATCAGTGCTCAAATTGTCCAAGATAACAAAATGACTGAACTTTCCTCATTGAGATTAGTTTGATTTATCATTAAATTTTTGCTTCAAAAGTTGCACCATGGATACACATAATGTATTTAGTCTTAAGAAGAGAATTAGGAAGGAAAAGTCCCACTAAAATATGATTAATCCCTACCTATGTACAGATTTACCAACAATTCTCCAGGGAACGTAAACTCCTGGGTAGCTGCCTCAGCATATAGAGATATATTTGTAGTTGTTGTTATTCCATGCCCATGCTCTGATCTCTGTAAACACAGGATTAATGAGTTTTCTTGAAACTTTCATTGTGTATCCAACTGAACAAGAACATCTTCTTTGGGTAACACAATATAAATTACCTAATTAAGACACATGATCTGTGTAATAAACCCACATATATAAAACATGTGCAGCAAAGAGTTTTTCAGTCCAAATGTGTCAATAGATTTTTTTTTTTTTTTTCCAATTCAAGGGAAGAAAAGTATGCCACATGTAGACTAACAGTCTCCCAAATTTCCTTTTTCTTTTTTCTTTCAATTACGAGAGCATTGTCGTTACACAAGTCTAAAGCAGAGCTCCTCATGCTGGGAGATTTGTGATTTATTTTCAGATTTTAACCGAAAAATGCATGTTATGTTCCACTTTAAGAGCTGATACATATCTATGATGTTTTAAACGTGTACAGTAGCACTATAGATCATTCTATACCATCATTACGATTATTGCTGAATAAAAAATTAGCACATAGAATGCCAACAGCTCGAAGCTCCAAAGTAAGAATGTGATCCTTGTGTACATAAAATGGAGGATAATACAGCAGCAGAGTGTTGCTGTCTCCTCGGTGTACAGCACCGGGGACACTATTTGAAAACAAACAAAAAAACCCCCACAAAACTAAACCCAAAAATACTCAGTTCTGCATAGAACACAATAAACTGTCTGGCAAAACCACTGGAATTAACTCAGGGGGAAAAAAAAAGTCAAAAAACTACCATTTTTAAGAAACATTACAGATTTAAACTCCACCTGTTTCATTTACAAAAGAGAAGGATTTTGATAAAAGTTAAATTTGCTGAAGCATAAGTAGTAAGAATCAAATTCTGAAGGTCAGAGGAGTAAAGAAATGTAAGAGAGAAATATTTTTTATACTGAAAAAAATCTACCATAGAACAACATATTAAAATTTGTTTTTTTCCAAGGAAGAATATATCTCAAGCTGAGTCTTTGGGAACTACTTAAGCTGAAGCATAAATTGGAAATATCATGGTGATATTAATGAACAAAGCTCTATGGCCTATAGATCAAGGGGTCAGACCAGTCCCTTCTGACCTTTAAATATAAGAGCAGCATTTTATTTAGGGCTTCTACTCCTTGTGTTCTCTTAGTCCTGAGAATTCCCAGTCACAATTAAACTCTGCATCATGCAAGATCCCGAGCAAACAGACACATTTCATGAGCTGTCCCCAAGAGTCTACAGCCTTTAAGCTCAGTTTTACAACTTGCAGTGGATGAAGTTCCACACAAACGGGATCATTTTCCCTAATTCAGTGATAACACAATACTGACTTTTATTAAAATGGTATTTCTTTCATTTTGCCATCACGATATTTGGGAGTTCGACTGCATTCCTAGCTAAGTGGCCTATTCTGTTTTACTCATAAATTGCCATTTAAAATTCCCAAGTTTATTAACTTTAAACTCCTGGTTCCAGCTATTTGAGATGACAAGGCAGAAGGCAGGCAAGGGCCCTGTGATAGAACATGACATGTACATGTTCCTGGAGAATACACTGGAGACTCCTCTCTTTAATCTGACCTCTCCAACACAGAAATGTTCATTACATTGGCCAGACAGATTATTTTCATGTTTTAAGGCCTCAAAAGTTTCCAAGCTATCCAGGAAAATATTTACTAATGATCATTTTGGCATATCTGAGCTAACGGGGTGTCCCAGCTTCAGTTATAGGATCACAGAATGGTTTGAAGTGGAAGTGACCTTGAAGATTATCTTGTTAGAGCACCCTGCCATGGGAAGGGTCACCTTCCACTCTCCCAGGTTGCTCCAAGGCCTGTTGAACCTGGCCTTGGACACTTCCAGGGGTGGAGCAGCCACAGCTTCTCTGGGCAGCCAGTGCCAGGGCTTCACCACCCTTACAGGGAAGAATTTCTTCCTAATCTCTGATCTAAACCTGCTCTCTGTCAGTGTATAGCCATTCCCTGTGTCCTGTCCCTCCATCCCTTGTCCCCAGTCCCTCTCCAGCTCTCCTGGAGCCCCTTCAGGCTCTGCAAGGGGCTCTGAGGTCTCCCTGGAGCCTTCCCTTCTCCAGGTGAGCACGCACAGCTCTCCCAGCCTGGCTCCAGAGCAGAGGAGCTCCAGCCTTGGAGCAGCTCCACGGTGTCCTCTGGACTCTCTCCAGTAGCTCCGCATCCTCTCACATTGGGGACCCCATAGCTGGATTCAGTCCCCATCTGTTGGAACAGCCACATTTTCTGCTGTCCCTTGGAGGTCTTGTGCTGATGAACGTGCTTCTGGCTACTGGCCAGAAGCTGCACACACCATGTTTAAGCAGCGCAGTTCGTGTCCCCGGAATTGTTGTATTTCTGCTCACCACAATAGTTACTAAAAGCTTGTGCTCCAGACTGGTGGGATTCAGCTTCAATTTTTAGCACACTATTTTCACTGCATCCTACACCCAGCCACAGCTTATCTATCATTTGATTCTGACAGATACATATTTTATATTTTGACAAGCTGCCCACTTGACTGCTTTCCTGTGACATCATCTTATCTCTGAATGTACCAACCTGTTAATAACTTCATTTTCTGGTTGAATTTTTCCAAATTAAATTAAGCAGGCGAAACATGTTAAGCTCACCAAGTCCTCTTAACACTTCTGCTGAAGGGCATCCTCTGATAGCTTGATTTTGAAAAGGGCAGCACACAACCTGTTCAGACAGGGATCTGGTCCAAAATATCAGGTTTCTGGAAGGTATAAGATTTCTCCCTCAGCTAAGAAATGTAAAAAGGACAAAACACACAACTTAAAAACAAAAATTAAACTTTTACCATCTGATAACTGATATTCTAAAAATTATGTCATTATTTAATGGTAGTTGAAGAAAACTCTTATGAGATAAAAAGAAGCAATAAAATCTAACAAACTAATTTTCAGGTTTTCTGTTGTAGATAGAAAGATGGAAGTTAAGTATTGTTCAGTGGTAGCATGAAATAATTTTCTCTCTATCTTGTGACAATAAGAGTCAGCAGAAACTTTTCCTTCATGTTAATTAAAACAATTTTAGGGAAAAAAATCTTCTTCCTGAATATACTATATAGTAGTAATTAAATATGGGCACTTTCATACTTATCTTATTCCATAATTAGCTTTTCTGTGGAAGCAATACTGCACTGGACAAGAAATCACAAGACAGTGACAAAATTTAATTGGATAACACGGACACAAAATCAGAAAACCAGGCTATTTTCCCAGCTGTGGAGCTCAGAACATTCCTTCCCATTCTGTGCCTCAGTCTGCTGCCATTTAAATTGAAAATGCTGCACCAAGAGAAGGAAAATCAATATGAAAACATAGCACAAGTTATTTTTTTCCCAGTTGTGTTACAATGCGAAACAGGGCACTCTTGGTTCCTAAAGGTTTTCAGTGCACTTGGGTTGTTTCAGAAACAAAGTTTGGCATTCACAGAGCCACGATCACAATTCCTGACCCACTTGGCTACTGGTAGTAAAGGAGGAGTCCAGAGGAGCAGAGCCACTCCATGCCCAGAGGTGAATCAGCATCTCTGGCCATCATCCCATCCTGGGGACAGTCCCAGTCATGGACCTCTGCACTCCAGACACACCCTGCCTCAGAGAAAGGGTTTTGGCACATACCCACACAAAGCCACCAGGACCACGACAAGGAGAAAGCCCAAAAGCCCAACAGGTTCAGCACCAGAAAGGAGCCCAAGGTCTCCAATCCCTTCATTTTCACTGTATACCTACAGCCTGCTCTGCACTGAGGGGAGGGATGATGAGCTGAGAGAAAGGCTGCTAATATTCCCCTGGACTTACACCTTTGAAAGCCTGCTCAGAGACCTGAACTGTGCAGAATAAATTACCTCTACAGTGGGACTTCATTAGCATTTACAGATTGCAGTGCTTGACATACCTGAAACTTTCCACTTAGGGCTAAAATCCTCACTCCAGAAAATCCAAGGGGAGTGTAACTTTTGGCTTTAACAGGGTGTCAGACTCCAACAGGGGGTTCTGAGAACACAGTGGATCTCATTGGGCTTTTTACCAGCAACCTTTAAAGATACTAAGTGTGAGCAATGCCACCCACCACTGGAGAAAGTGGCAAGAATGTGCCAGAGCCTGCCAGAGCTCCCCAAGCCCAGGACGTCCCTACCCCACTTTTCTCCACTATGAACTTCTAAACCAACTTTATATTTATTGGAAAACACATTAAGACTCAAAAACCTGAGTTGTAATACATACTTTTTCTTACCAACACTAAAACAAATTTCTGACTGTGCTTACACCAGCCTGATCCCATCCATCATGTTCCTCTAACAACCCAGTTTAAAATCATTGAGGGTTTTGCCTAGAAAGGAAGTTCAGACCTGAGGCAGAAGAAAGCTAGGATCAGAGACCAGCTACAGAAAAGACTTTTAGGCAGTGATCTACTACTGGGTAGCCACGTGCAGCATCCAAAATATGTTTGTTTTATTGAGGAGTGGAAAAACCAATCTGTAACTTCAAATTGTTTAAAATAGATTTAATTAGAACTAATACAAATGCATCTTTCCTACATGGTTGATCTAATCAACAGTGGCAGGTTTAATTACAAGCCTATTTAAGGTGAACATATTGCATTACCGTGGAAAAGATGCATTATTTTACATTGTAGGTGTACCTCCTACTTCTCTATCTGTCACAAAAGCAGTGCCTTTAATAGCTGTTAATGTAATGTCTCTTTTTCCAGGCTCCATTTTTTGAAGTTTTTAAGCAGAATCCAATGGAATCCAACCCAAATCTAATAATTGCAATCTATTTTGTATTTTTTTCTTGCTATTTAGTTTTCACCACAAAGAAAATGACAGGTCTAATATGAGGCTCCTGAAATGTAGTTACATCTAAGCTTCAGCGCTCCAGAGCACATAAAATAAATATATGATCAATGAAATGAAACATGACAAAATGCTTCATATTGATGTTATTTTTCTTTTCAAAACGTCTTTTATGGTTAATGCCCTCAGTCACTTTTTCCATACATTTTCTTTTTTTGTAATATATAGCTTTCCTAGTTCTGATTTCAAGTTCAGGGTGCCTGGGGAGAATTGGAAGATTTCTTCAAACCAAGACTGTTCCTTCAGCCTTTCACATGAGAAAATTGTTAGGCGCATTAAAGTATTCCTGACTATGTTGCATTCCTTTGTTCAGAGTGAGTTTTGGGAACACATCCTTTTCTCATTATATTTCCATAAAATATATTTGATCTATTCTATTCTTAGAATACCTCTGATGTGGTCTGTGAATGGAGCACAGTATAAAAATATTTCTTTTTTTTTTTTTTATACGAGACAAAATGTTTCCATTTCTTAGACACATAAAAAGTCACTGTATAGCACTCCACGAAAGTAAAACTTTACAGAGAATGTTGGTGCAACTCGGCACAGACCTCAACAGCAATCCATCCTCACAGCATCCAGTTGTAACTTGGAGCCTCGTCAAATCCACAGTGACAGAGGGAGAAAGAGGGAGAGGAACAGAAAAAAAGAAAGAGAAATAGAGGAAGAACGAGACCTGGATGATACTACTGGGAAGCGAGTTTATATTTAGAAGCACAGAAAGATGTTAACCATGTGCCTGCCAGAAAAAAAAAAATCTACCCTAATTGTGGTTGACAGTAAAATCACCTTTGGAAAAAGTCTTAAACTTTCAGAGCACAACCCAGGACATTCCAAATGCAGGCAGATATTTGAAATGGTCCCACAGACAGAGCATTGCAGCAATTTTGGAGTTTTTCCCTCTTCACTTCCCTATCTGCTGATTGTTTTTTTCCTTCAGGACCTTGAGAAACATGGAGTAGCAGCCACTGAGCTTTTCTGCAGCTCAGGCTTGGCTTGGCTGTTTATTGCTACACCCATAAAATTATGGTTTTGATCAATCCCTTCCAGGGCCCTTTCATTCTCTGAAGTTTTCCGTTCGGGCCAGGAGCGCTGCTCCAATCTGACATGCTGGAAACACGAGGACCGGGAACAGGTCTGGATTCAGCCCGGTCCAGAGGGGAGTGAGATGCCTCCGCCACACGTGCCCCCGATTCTCCCTCCAGGAATGTCATCTGATGGGAGCTGGGAGCCTGCAGCAGCCCAGCTGCGCTGGGTACTGACCACAAATGACTTAATCCCCAGCATAAACAAGGCCTAACGTTCAAACTCATCTGCTGATTCCCTCGCAGCTTCCTACTCACAGTTCAGGGGAGATGACTTCTCCTGGTTCCCACGACTGGGGAGTCAGGATCAAAGGCTTGAAGAAAAAAAGAGTATAAGGCTTTTTCTGGGTTTATTTTTCTGTTTTTCTTTTTTTTTTTTCTTTAAACTCAGGTTGCAAAAGTCTTTGCTTCAGTCTGCTGAGGTGTTTAAAAAAAAAAAAAAGTATAAAATTTTAAGCAGTAACTGGCTCGTGTAGGTAGAGGCAGCAGTGACTGCATGGGGTGCAATTTGTGCCTCTCACTATCCTCAAAATTTCTTATATTTATTGTTGGTGTTTAAGGGACAAACTGGCATTCCCTCTATTTGAGTAGCCATGGGAAATCTTCAAATGGCTGAGCCAGAAAGTAAATGAGGTAGGGGCCTTTGATATGTTGCTTCATTTTTTAAAGTCTCATTAGAACAGAAAAATATTAGAGAAAAATGATGTCAACAAAAATGTAAAATCAGTGAACAACTTTTTTTTTTTTTAATTACTCTATTTCATTTTAGAGGAGTAAATATAGTTTAGGGTCTCAAAATCAGACTGGTGGTGTCTGCCTGAGAGCCTTCTGTGTATCAACAGCACAAAACATCTGCCTGGTCCTGCACAAACAGCAGAGCCTGGAAATGTGGGAATTATTCACGTAGGTGTGCTGGCAGGGTTGTGTCATCTACCTCATAATGCACCTGGTAGCTATCACTTTTACTTTAAAGATCACTAAAACTCAGCTAATAAAATTTAAAAAGAAAATCATATAAAGTGACATATAAGCAGGTTTCACATGTGAGTAAAAAAGCTGTAGCGTGTTCTTCCACACATGAAACATACATTCACTTTTATCAGGCTTTTCCCAATTAAACTAATGGAAAACATGCACTACCTAAAAAAAATATTTAAAAAAATCCCTCAAACCAAACTCACCCACATTAATAAGTACTGCATGCATAGAAGGATCATTCTGGCACAGGATGTTTTGCTCCCCTCTATGAAATTTTCCTGGGTAACATTCAACATCACACTGTTCACAGATTTCCACACATAAAGGACTTATACGAGGGCAAGTTTTTTTCTGCTAGGAACTCTCCATTTCCAGCAGTTATTTTAATTGCCATGTGCCACTTCTGTCCCTTCAGCACCCTTGGCTCTGCTATTGCCACCCCAAAGGCCTCAGCACTGCAGGCAGATCCAGGTTCCAGGCAGGTGGTCTGTGTTATATGGGTAGGGAACACTACTTCTTATCACTGAGAGTGGATCTGTGAGCACTGCTGATACTGACAGGAGCCAAGACCACCCCAAGCACAAACCTTCTGGATGAACTACTCCATCAAAGTGATGCAAAGCAACCTGAAAAATTTAAGTTAAGTAATTAAAGGCACAATAACTTATCACATAAAGATGTTAGTGTGAACTCCCCTTGTCACTGTGTGGCTGAATTTTCAACACCCAGAGTCACAGACTATCTTGAGCTGGAAGAACCCAATCAAAGTCCATTTTCTCCACTAAAGAGCCCCATGAGCTCCTGTCCTCACTACAAGGAGCTGAAGAATCTGTGTGTGATGGACAACATCTCCCTACTATATCTCAGCTTCATAGCCATGCCCCTGACCACCTTTGCTCACCATCAGCTCTTCCAAAGTTCTCCATTCCCCAGGTGCCCCTTCACAATGTCTGGCCATACACGTTGAGTACAAGAAGATGCAAGGATAACACCTCAAGTGAGAACATCCCAATGCATTCTTACGGGTGAGGCTTTCTCCACTTCAAAGAAAACAACAACTCTCAACTGTGCATCCAGAATAAAAATAAAAGAAAGAATCATGTGCTTGGCTTCCCCCAAAGTACAGGGAGTTTGGAATGCTGGGATCAGGACAGCTTCACCATCTCAGTTTCCCCCAGCACCTGCTGCACATCTACTGCTGTGTTAGGAACAGGCCAGTGACAGAGCGAGCACTTTGCTTATTGATATTTCTTCCTATCAGCTCAGTGATCTACAGGATCAATCTCTTAATTTGCAGCATCTTTTAAGCATGTCAGAGATCAGAAATGAGCCATAGCTTGGTTCTTAATAAGTTTCTGTATAAATCACTGCCTGATTAAAAACAAAACATAGTATCCTCCAGTAATGATCAAATTCTACAGTATAGCAATGTTAATGACCCTTTACTGTGGAACACTGAAATATTTTTATAATAAAGGTTATGACTTGCATTGTATTTATTGTAAGCAAGGGGTTTATATTCTAAAAAATCAATATTTTAATATGTAACACCTTAATATATGACCTTCCTATGGCTACATTTCAAAGGCAATGTGTGTGTTCCATTTAACTTTTTTCTTACAAAAGGAAAAAGGCCTGCTCTCCAGAAAGTTGTAAATGTTCTAGAAAGCCTGTTAATCGTGAAATCCTGCAAACTGAAGTTTGTTTAGGGTGAGGGGAAGCTGATTTTCAGCAAATTGCCTTTGTTTCAGATGCACCCGTCCTTGTGTCAGCACGCCGGCATGTCATGCCTGGTTACATGTGTCTTGTTGGGTTAAAATGATGTTCCTGACATACCCAGGCTCGCTGCCCCATCTCCATTATGTGTCAGGCTGCCCATTTGAAGAGCATTAGATTTTAATTTCTGTACTCTTGGCATCACATGGGTTTGCCAACCAGAGAGCACGATTGATGCCCTCTTCCGTCACTGGTCCCAGTAGAGATGGCCCAGAGAGGCTCCTGCACCCACCAGGCCTCCAAACACACTTAAATCATCCATGGCAGTAGTCCAAGCAGGGAGGAGAGGCTGTACAATAAACAGCTGTGTCAGCTGAACACGACAGTGAGGCTTGGCTGTTCCTTTCCCAGAGCCCTCCCTGAAAGCCCTGCTGCTCAAACAAGAAATAACCAATGCTTATGTTTAACACCTGTACTGGACTGGCAGGAAGATGGTGTGCAAAACTTCATGGCTAATCAGCAGTTAGTGTAAATAAATTAAACATATGTGGGCTTTGGTCCCACTGAAAGCAACCTGGTATCGTTGTTCTAGGATTCTTGTTCTACAACACAGCTCTCATACAGCTCTCAAACTCAGACACATATCAGTTTCCACTATTAACATTTGCTTCTGGTAAATTCATGCAAATTCATCCAAATATTTTGCCTCTCTTCCTCTGAAATCCTGTTATAATCAGCCCAGTACACAGGGCTGACTTTGGGATAGCCAAGCATCATTCTTAAACAGATGCTTCCTTACAAGGGCATTTTGAATTTCTTTTCCTTCTTACATACCAGTGTTGAAATGTCACAACTCTCATCAAAAGGCTGAAGACTTAAATGTGTATTTTGACAAAATGGTAACTTTTTCCTCTTTATTCTGGGTATAAAATTGATAAAAACCATAGCATCAAGTTTTTATGGGGCTACCCTGATAATATGACAAGTGTCCAACAAACATTTGTGCATTAGAGGTACAATTTTTTAGTTCCCCCTTAAACCAGAGCACAGGGTAGAGGCCTTGTATAAAATGCTTTGTGATAGAGATGGGTATAGCTTCCACAAACACCCAACCTTTGCCTTAAATGTGCCCTCTCCACACATTTGACAGCCAAAAATGGAAGTTTCCTTGAGTAAGGTGGTCTAGAGAACATCTCATATAAAGCTGCAGAGCCCTCGGCAGAACAGCAATGATTTAACTTTCTCAGTTCCTGCACCAGAGCTACCTCCCCTCTGGGAAAAGGACCCTAGACCTTGGAAATTTACATTATACATTATTTATAGAAGCAAAAAAGTAAAGCAAACATGTTCATTAAGTGAAGACTTTTGTACAGCTGACTTTGCAAGTATGATCCATGTTTGGGTCTTGAGCTGAAATACTTCAAACCTGACAGAAACCAATTTTATAAAAGCAAGAAGTAACAAAGCAATGAATAATTAAGCTATCAAACACAGCTACATCACAAATCAATGTTTCTCCAGCGGCAGCAGTTGATGTACACTGTATTATCTCACACACTTGAAGAAAGTACCAGATATTACTTGTTGCTGCAAAATTCTAACAGCAAACCCCGACTTTTCAAGCTGATATAAGTAGTGACATGTATATGACAGGTGATCATAAAGGTACTTAAGCAGTTAAAAAAATGTATAAGTCTGAAAATGTCATCCAATGACAAGAGCCACACTGGGCTACACTTTATACTTGATAATTTAAATTATAACTTTTCCTTATTACAAGGCTCCCTATTTCTGCAAACCAATCCCCTACCCCCATTACTCAACTGTGCAGTTTCTGACATGTGAAGACCCTGAGATAACTTGGGGTTCTAACCTGGGGCTTTTTGAGCTGCAGCAGAAGTTTTCTGAAGAATATTTGAAAGGCAAATTTGTTATTCTGAATCTAAACATGTTTTTATTTTAATTGAAATTGACTGCTTTACATCTTGCAGCATTCCAAAAAATAATAAACATCTGAGACTTGCTGCCTCTTTAGCTGGACAGGTTTCCCACAGCTGAATCCTTTGATGATACTCTTTAGACTTTCTATTTTAGGAAGTTATCCCTTTCTGCTTCTCTCTGGAGGCAAACTCTTTTGCTGTCCTGCCAATCTTCCTCTTGACCTCTCTGTCCTGTGTACTTGGCCCTCCCATCTCTTTTCCAAAGTCCTCTCTCTCTCCTTCCACACTGCTAGACCTTCTTAATTTCCAGTGACTGTAATTATCCCTTAATTGCCAGAAAACCTCTTCTTCTGCCCTGACTACCAAACTGTTTAATCTCCTAGCCCTTGTTTGCTTTCCCTGGAATATTTCTCCAATTTTCAGAGAAGGTGTACTACCAAGACCACCCCATGTATTTGCACCACTGTAGCAGCCAATATTGATACAACTGGATGTATTAACTGCAAGGAACTACACAGAGCAGTAAAAATCTCTGTTATTCTGACACTGAAGTTACATGTAAACACTGAACTTAATTGCACATCAAGAGGAAATTATTTTTCAAGTGCTATAATTTCAAATCAATCTCTAATTTCCAAACTAAAATATTATGTTTAAGAACACATAGAGATGTACTGGAGACCACCTTTCTTTCTGTAGAGGTCTGCTCAGTAAACACCTCTCTGCCACGAGCACCATAAAAAATGGAAATATGGTTAGATCAGCTGCTTTGCTGTGTTTTGTGTGAGCTCCCTGTTATTTGTTGCAATGGCTGCAAGAAAGCAAGCAAAACCCTCTCCTCAGCACACACATTGACATATTTCTTCATGAAAACTACAACTCTGATTAAAGATTTTTTTTATCAGACCCCTCCATGCCTTTTGTCAGACCAAGAAGAACTTTCCATGCCTAAGGATGACGGGAGAGTGCTCATTTTGGCCTTGGACAAAGACCTTATTTATAGGCACACATAATTCTCTCCCAGTTACAGCATTATATCTCTATCTGCTCCAGTCAGATTAATATTAAAACATGACAACACTGTCATTCAAATGCTTCAGGCTTGATTACCATAGTTCTCACAGTCACAGTAGGAAGCCACTGACTTTAAAAGAATTACAAATCTTTCAGAGCACAGCAAAACCAGAAGCAGAGGCGACCTCCAAGCCCATCATCCTCACACACAGCCCTCGTCCCATTAAATATCATGCTAGATACTTCATTTCATTTCGAGTTCTCAAAACCCTCAGAGGGACAGAGCAGCGCTGCAAGCTCCTTCACCCAGCATGAACACCTGAGAATTGCCTTCAAACAGGAACACAGCAGAGAATCAAACTTGTGGAGACAGATTAAGTGGCTCAGGAAACAAAGAGACTCACTCCTAAAAATATAGTAATGATTAGAATACCAGCATTTCTAAAAGCTACTAATAAATCTTGCTTTATTGACCTACAGCAGGCTCACAAAAATAACACCATAAAAGAGACAGCTCCACAACCCTTCTACATAGACTGGGGCAAAAAGGAATAAATGCTTTCTTTGCAAAATTTTGAAACAAGTAAATTGATAAAAACAATTGTGAAGTTAGCCAAAAAACTTTAAAATATTCTGCTTGCTTGATGTACACTCTCCTTAATAGCAGGATATCATGTTGGGCTTAGAACATTTCAGCTTACAAACTCTTCTCAACCTCAGATTTGTAAAGTCTTAAAACCCTCTGGTTTTGAGTGCCTTCAAATCTGTCCTTGTACCAGTTCTTACCTGACAAAGGTACTGATCCTAACATTCATGTTCACATTTTATGCAGTGAAGTAGAACAGCTTTCAATTTAGGGAATAAAACACCCTCCAGCTGAAGAAAATTCTCACATTACAGTATGTTAAGAAGAATCTACTTCAATTGTGGTCAGTTGTCATGGAGAAAGAAGGAGGGGGGAAAAAAAGTATATTCCCATGTGAAAACCTTTCTCAGTTAGGAAAAAGAAAAAATAAAAAAAGAAGAAAAACACAAACGAAACCTCAACTCCCCTCCTTCCTGCGCTTGACATTCTATGCAAAGTAGGTGAATCTGGAATGAGAGATCATTTAAAAAATACTCATTATGCTATTTATGTACAGAAATGTGGTTGTGTAAAAGTATAACAGGAATGCATTCACAATTGGTTTAAGTAATTTTCTCTTGGCAAACCACCATAAAAAACGGGCGTCATGGCGCCACCAGAATCCTAAATTGTGGTGGAGAATCATCAGTACACATGGCATTAATCTCTGTCTCCTTGCAGGAGACACCCTTGCCTGCATTGCTGGACTGTCTCTTAAATCTAAGACGTTGTAACTTGAGTTTAAAATGACACTATAAATAAGATACACTCTCCCTCCCCACCAAAAAAATTACCCACTTTATTAAAAAGACACATATTTCAGACAGTTTATTCCTGTTGGAGCTTTTCATTGCCCAAGAACACCGAAAGCGCAATACTAATGGGTTAATAATAGATCATGTAATCCTCAGCATTCACTTTGGACATGATTCAGACTACTGAGAGACTTTTTAAATATATACATATAATTAGTTAACCCATTGGTATTACATTCTTGCTACTTTGGATTGATCACAAGGCTGTAGGGATCTCATTATACCATCCCAGTTTATTTTCCCCAGTGACTGAGAACGCTTAGCTGTCTTTTAATATCTTACTATTAATCGCTTACCAAGTTTTCAAATCTTTTTCCTTCTTCCAAATTTAGGCAGAGTTTTGTTAATAGAGCAATTTAAAATATCACCATTCTCCCTGCAAATTTCTCCGTGGCATGTAAACATTGTTAAAATGTTCTACCAGATGAAATTCATGTCTTTTAAAGGAAACTGTGTCTCTATTTTGGTGGAGAAAAAAAAAAAAAAAATAAAGACTGATAGTTTGGGAACACCCACTCAAGATAAAATAAGGATTCTGGAAGATTTCCTGTGGGGGTTAATGGAGGCCAGGCCAATGGTAACTGACCTTGAAGTCCCCAGATGAAGCTTCGTGTTTCTCCTCAAATTATTTCTGTTGAGTTTTTTTTAAGGTTTCTTCATTATGTAAAGCTTAGTTTGTCAACCCTGATATGGTGAGAGTCCAAAAAATGTCACCAATAAGTGCCACCTTTCTATGCTCTTACTAAAAAAACAAGGAACTCAACATGGAAATATTTTTAGTTGATTTTCTTACATTCTTAGCACAGCATTGCCAGAAACACGCTAGCACAATTCAGAGATAGTACAGCAGCACAGCATTAGCATTTTGAATAATTAGCAGAAATAGGTATTTTAAATGAAACTTACCCCCAATGACACACGTTTAATTCAGATTGTGAGCCACAGTGTGCTTTTCCCCACAAGTCACACGACTATATTACTGTCTTAAAAAAGCCATTATTTTAGGTACCTCGGAAAAAAAGAGGGGGGAAAAAAAGTGTTAAAGATCCATACACAGGGTTTCTGCAAATGAATATGATGTATTCCAGAAACAACATGCATTCACACAGACACTCAATAAGAAAGGGACTGTTTACTCAGTTTATAGCTTGAAAACCACTAGGGACTGTGCTCCAGTATGGGAAATTTTGGTACAGTGCATTGTTAATACAAAATAAAAAGCAAGCCTGGGAAGTTAGGATTATAATTTTTTGAAAACGCTTGTTTGAAGCATTAAAAAAAATATTGCCTTCTAATGTCAAAGTACGAACAAATACTTTTTCAGATGAATAAAATCTGTAATCAGTTAGATAAGTGCAATATGCCTTTTTTTTTGGCATTTAATCAAACAATGAAATCACATACACATTTCCTGACACAAAAGACAAATGATGTAATAATCTGAAGGAGTTTCTCTATCTCCTTGGAACTTTGCATAGTTGACTTGTTTTCCATATTTTGTGACTTTAAATGGTGGGAAAATTATATTAAAATGCTTGTAGCAGTTCCTCTAAACTAGCATCCTTTTTGTTTTATTGTATTTAATATAAAAGCAGCAATTATTTGATTTCAAAGTTATGAAAATATGTACCTTATGAGAAAACAAGCAATTTAAGCTTTAATTGGTGTCATTTTTCACAGAACTGGCAAGATTCTTGCATCCCTGGCATGTTGTTTTCTATAAAACTGCAGAGCTGCTTTCAATGAATGTTTTACGAATGTATGAGTTGTTACATGAAGGTATGTGAGTGGATGCCTGGAAATATAAGATTTCTGGGGGGATTTATTCACAAAAGATGCATTTCATTTCATAGTGTATATACTGTAATTTTTCCTTAATATTCCTAATGTGCTTTGGTTCCCATTAAGCATTTCTTCCATTCTTGCATGGGAAGAAAGGGGAGGTATGCAAGAGGGATATTTTGCACAGGAGAAATAGAAATAAAGATGGGGGAAACAAGGGGTGGTGGGGGGGAAACTGCCTTGAAAAAATGATTTTATGTACATTTTTTGTGTAAAATTAGGCAGCAAGACCAGTCGGGTTTTGGTCTGTTTGAATGGAGGGTTTCTTTTTCTCCTTAATGAAAGGCTCAATCCCTAATTTAAATTTATAATACTCATGCCCTTACCCAGGTGAATAGCCATGATTTTATTTTGTAATTTATTTAAAATTGTACAAATACGATACAAACTAGAGCCCTCTAACACTCATTCCTTAAGGATGCACCAGAAGAGATGATCCCAGTTAAAGACCTTGGATTGTGTGTAGCATTCAAGCATTGGAAGGGGCATGGAATGGTGGAGTGCCCATCCCTGGAGGCGTCCGAGGAATGACTGGACGTGGCACTCAGTGCTCTCCTCTGGGTGACAAGGTGGGGATTGGGCATAGGCTGGACTCGATGGTCTTGGAGACCTTTTCCAGCCTACATGATTCTGTAATTCTGTGTACAAATATCCAACCCCTCACACCAGCCATGGACTGCAAAAACCAACACATCCAAAGTGTTGCAATAGCCCTGCCTCAAGAAGGACAGTTTTAGAATTGAAGCATCCACAAACCTGAGACACGACCATCATTTTTGTCAGATTTGGAGCCTTACAGAGGAGCAGGAGCCCTGTTGATGCTGTGCCCTGCTGTGCCACGCATCTTCAACACTCTCTGAGAAGCTGGCAGGACCAAGGTAGGAAGGGGCCTCACTGGCTTCCAGCAAGAGAGCATCCCACAGAATCACTTGGACGGAAGAGACCTCGTAGATCATCAAGACCAGCCCTGCGCTGCCAGTTTTACACTGGTGCCTTGGTCCAGGACTCAGTGTTAGAGGAGGAGCAAGGTTGTGTCAAGAAGGGCGTGGAGGAATGGCATGGCTGTGGACCCACCACCCCCATCACAAGGAGCAGCCCCGTCCCAGTCTCCCGACGGGTTGTCCTTCCCTTCACACAGAGGCCACCACTCCACAAACACACGTGACACAAGGACTTTGGTGCTTTGCAGACACTTAGACATGACATCACCCAAAAGGACTTCAAGAGCAGATCTTTCACCCTGCACATGGCCCAAACCAGTGAATTAATTCACTGAATATCCAGGAAATTCCTTCTTCCAGAATAACTACATTCCACTAAAAACCCACCACTGCCGCTGGTTTTGGAGTCTGCCCTGTACGATTGGCCACGCATGAGGTGGTGTCTCAAAGAGGGAGAGTGCAGGACTTTTCCCCACCTTGAAAATCAGGAACACCATGAGCTGGAGCTCCCCACAAGCTCCTGTGTGCAGACTATCACAGCGCTTCTCAGCTTCCAGCGGGAGGGCACGTTGGTGCTGAGCACTTAATTAAGGGTTCACAGCCATTTAATCCCTCATTTCTCAGTTTGAGATTTTACGAGGCAGACACCAATGCCTTTGGCTCACAAATGTTTCCATTCAGCCTTGTGTTTACTGGAACCAGGAGTGGGTACCTGTGAAATACCCAAATGCAGTGACAGGCTCTGCAGCCTCTCCTCTCCCCATCTCCCCTACTCACACACTCCCCTCCCTCTTACATCAAAACACCTACTACTGTGACTCTCTATCTGCCTGTGACCATTCCCTTCTTTATACTTCAACATTTTAATTAAAAAGCAATAAAACACTTTAATTTGGGGTTTGCACATAAAAATACAAGTAAAAATGGCCTGAACACTGGGCAAATACTATTGAAATCTGAGCTAAAAGGCAGTTAGAGTAACTTTAACCACCTGAGAAATGCAATAATCACCCTGAAATGCACAGCCTGGAGTGTTTTATTGCCATTATAAACTGCAATTTATACATTAAAATAAGGAAAACAGTCAGACCCATCCATTTATGAGCTATAATAAATATGGTTATGACATCACTGACAACCAGTCACAAACTTCCAAACACATCCAGAACTCTAAAGCAATTTCACGATTACCTTTTAAATCTGTTTTCTATCAGCACATGAGTATTTCTTGAGTGTGCACGTAGCCACGGGCCTGACTCAGCAGCCGTGCCTTCATGGATGCAAAGGTCTCCTGTATTCTGTAAGACCTTCACTCTATTTTATCTTTCATAATTCTTTCACCCATCCAGTCTCCTGCTACATTTACATCCTTTGTCTTCCCCATGAATTCCATGGAGGAAAAACAAACCAGAAGTTCCTGACTAGTTGAGAATTATCCCTAATTTTCTTTTTGTAGCTCTCAAGATACCACCTTAACAGCATTTGGGGGAAATGCTGTTATTGGGGAAACCTCTAAAATTGCCATTACAACTCTCATGAAGTCCTTCTCTTTGAGTGCTTCTCAACTATTTACACTGGGTGCCTTCACCCAGAAGAGTTTTCCTTTGCATGAAACCTTGAATCCAGCTGCTCAATCACTTTTCTTAGATTCTTCCTTCAAACACCATCTCAACTTTTGTTCTTTCCACTGTTGCAAGTTTCTTGGGGGAGGAGAGTTTCTAAAAAGGATAAATTGTACCTCAGGGAGCAGCTCTTCTCTAAGAACAAGCTAACAGGATAAGCCCATAATAGAAATATAAATCAACTGCAGAACTTTTTTTTTTTTTTTTTTTTTTTGCCTTTAGAGAGTGTTTTTCTCTCAGAACAAGCAGAGCAACAATTTCCTTCTCTACTGCTCAACTCCTTTCCTGATGAAACCTCTCCTGGTCCCTCTGCCTTCCAGCTGCCAATGCACATGTCACGTGCACTGCTCCTCCATCGGGATCAAAGACCTTTGACTCCCTCCTCAGACTGCTGACCTGGAGCTAATCTGGAGGAGATGAGCCATGCTAGCAGTTCCACGGGCCTGATCCAGCAGTGGCTGCCAAACACGAGGGTCCCCTATGTGGGGGACCAGCAGCTGAAGACATTGAGATCAGAGGGAACTCGCTGCGCTAAAGCCAGGAGGAGTTGGGAGTCACAGGGCAAGGAGCAGCCACTGGTTTGGTTCCATGCTGTGTGTGACAGGCTGGAGCAGGGTATTTGCCATCACAGGGAAAAGCTAAACACCAAGAGAGGGAAGGAAGGGGCACACACTGTGCTGGAGAAGACACAGCCTTTGATATGCTTGGTTAAACACAAAATCTTGTGAGATACAGTGGTTCTGACCCTGTTATTTCACATTTTATCCCTCCTGCTCAAAGCATCTCACTGCCCTTCTGTTCCTCTCTCTGCATCCCAGAGGTGGTCACTTCTCATCTCCCCAAATTTTCCCTTAAATCATCCCAGACTTCTTGCAGAATTATTCCTGATTTTCACTCGACTCATAAGGAAACCATCTCGCCAGGGAATCTTTAAATCCTCCACCTTCTCTTGCCAAGCATCAAAGTCAGCCCTTGGTGGAGTCTTCTAGCACAAAAGTACAAGCAAATCAACACTGGTCAGGCAATGATTTAAAAAAAAAACCTTTCAAGTACCTTGTGGCCAGCAAAGGTAGGACAGGACATGTAGGATGTGATAGGAGAACAGTGGTCAAGAGAGATTAAGCCTTTTCACAGGCCTTCACAGAAATTTCCTTTGAAGACAGACTGGTTATTTGCACACAGAAGGATCCTAATATCCAGCAAGACTCAAGATATTTGTCTCTTCAGTGCCCCTCTAAATCAGATGAAAAGAATACTCTTTGTAATACTTCAAGGAACTGAAAACTAAAAAAAAAAAAGATATATTCTATGGGGCGTTTTTTTATGGTAGTAGAAAACATGGAAAACTGGCAGCTATGGCAAAAAATTTTCAGGCAACTTATTCTATACTGCCTGTAGAATGCTGGTTAATACCTGAAATGCAAGAACCAAGTCTAAAAGTTTGGTTGGAAACCTTGAATTTGGTTTGAAATCTTGGTTGGAGACTTAGAAGAAAAGCACAGATCTCTTCAACTTAACTCAGAATTTTAAAATAAGCCAATAGAGACTGAAGTGCAGATCTAACATGCTTTGTGCTTACAATATATCACATTATTCTAACAACTACAAAGGAAACAAAAGTATAACAGATGACATCACACTTCAGATATAGTCAGCTACCTACCTGAAAAAAAAAAATCTGCTTTTCAAACAACCAGAGATGGTAAGAAAGGTTATCTGTTTTCAGCACCGAAGTATCACCTCTTCCATTCAGCCAGGGCCTTATCTTACCCAAAGTTGATGATATGACTCTTGTCTCTGTGACTTCACCTGCCAGCCAAGGCAGGACATGGTCTCTCTTGTCAATATTTATAATTTTTATAGTATTTATAACCATATGTTGTATATATTTATAATTTTGCATTATGTCTGCCATCATTGGCAGATATGCATTTAATTCCAGTAATGTTTTCCTTTCCATTGATGAAGACATCATCCATTGCTTCAGCTGCTTCTCCTTCTTTCAGCTACAACAGTTTCTGCAGCACATCCACATTTCTTCTCCAGCACCATCCCACACTACACTGGGTCAGTAAAATCCCATGAAAGAACAAGGAAGCCTTCAGATTTTGGCAACAAGTTCAGTGGTAGGACTGCAGCTTTGTAAGGAAAAACATTTTCCTGACCGCAGAGGAGATTTGGGGCAGGTCCATGAGGAGGGTCTCAGTGAAGCAACGGTGTTCATATTTGAAAGGGTTTACTCTGAAGAACTGCTGTAGATTTGGGTGATGTGGTGCTGTTGGGGGAAAGGAGAGAGAGAAGCAAGTAGTTAAAAATAATCAACATTAGTGATTGATGGTAAAATAGCACTGGGAAGATGCTGAGAGGAAAATAAATAAAATAAAGCTTTTTTCCAGCCTTCATCATGTAGCAGAACAAGAATATAATATATATTTTTTAATGCAAGCAAGTTAATATCTCTCTTTATGTTCATAACTGAGCAAAGGCAGATAGAATACCAGGCAGAGGAAAAGCTCTATTTTTAGTCTGGCATAACTCATGATGAAATACCCACGGACAAACATCCCCACCCAAAGCTTCTCAGCCTTGTGTGTGCAATCTCAGCTGTCCTAGTGAAAGGAGTCACTTTGATAGTCTGAATTTTAAGAAAAATTGTAATAGAAATTCAAAATGTTGAGAGAGATTATGAGAATGGGTGTGCACAGGTGTTTCTCAAATATATATTCTTCCAAGACAATAAAATTTTATCACTTGGAACTTTACTTAATTTCATTGGCTTTTCATCATCAGCACATACAAGTTTTCTACTGGCACAGAATAATTTTTCTCCCTTTCATCAGAAAATCATTTTTTAGTTGGAAAAATAACTCCTCAGTGCTCCTTATTAATATCTTTAATAATTTAAAATGTTTATCAGTTTACTGTATCCTAGAAATCTAATTATTTGCAGACTTTCACTTACAAATTGCTAATGGGGCAAACATCTTCTGGCCTCATTGGTTTTTTAATTTGGGAGGAGTATTGGGTTACAACAAATGCAGTGTGTGATCAAAGATTCAGAATATTTGACCTTTTCATGGTTAACCAACTGATAAGCAGGGATCACTCTTTCTCCAAACACTGAGAACGCTGTTCCTCTCAATATTTGATAAATTATTTGCTATCCAAAATGAGTGTTCCATCACTGTAGTGCTCTTGTTCTTTGATTACATGATCTACACTGTAGAAGCAGGTGGCTACTCTGAATAATTTGCTCTGGCCTTGCTTTTCTCTGAGGGGTAGTGGAAATACTTTTGTTAGTGGGAATGGCAGGCTAGGAGAGGGTGGAAGTCAGACCAGTGGAATGATAAGGATTTTAAACCTTTTCTTAGGGTAGAGAGCAAGGACTGTGTGTAGCTTAGTACTTGAATCAACAGGTTACTATGTCCAGCCTTTATCTTAGTGACCAGGGCAATAGAACAGTGAAATCAAAATGTATTTCTAACACAAAATTCAAGCTTTCCTTTTTAAGACCTCGAGTGAAAATCAATCTGTGCAATTGCAAACCAAGCCTAAACCCTGCAAAGACATATTTGTGTGTTTAGCTGTACCCAAGCTGAGCAGCACCATTTTCATCAATAGGATTCATCATGGGACTACTTAGAGACATTAACACTAATTAAACACAAGCATAAAACTCTTTGCAGGATTGAGACCTAAATGACTTCAATTTCCACTAAAAATTATTTTCATCTTGTAATTAAAGCAAATTTTTGCTACTGGCATAGTATCTGATCTCGACTTAAATGTATGGAGATAAAACTCTGTTAGCAACAAGTGGCTTTCAGAAAGCCAATAAGAGCAGTGAAAATATATGCAGTTCAGTTTCTGGGTGAAATCTGGTTTCTAAGTTCTCATTTCTACGTTGTCATTTTTTATTTTTACCATGACTTCACTACTAGCCCATAGTCTATGACTTTTATTTTCTTTATATCTTATGGTCTATTCCTCATAGATATGTTTTTTAAAGAAAAAGGTATCCATGAGGATATTGAGTACAGGCACTGGGCCTTTTCTGAGGTCAAAGTCCTGTTCCTCCCAAAGTTGAAAAGTGAATATTGGACTCATGACCAGCATTTTGTGGTTTAAAATCCAAGAATCACTTAGCCAGCTATTTCCCCAGCACTGTCAACCACAGCAGAGAGTCACATCTTAGGACTGAGGCAGTTAGGCCATTAACAACATAAATGTGGGTTTGGGGTGGGTTTCTTGTGGGGGTCAGGGAGAACGAGTAGTCCCCTTACTAAAAACATACTGAGGGTTCAATAGCAAAGCCCATCTGACATTTTAAGTCATTACTATAAAAAATATAGCTTTCTTTTTAATTTTCCTTTTCTTTTTTTCTCAGAATAAATGCACTTTTAACTTCTCATGGGCCACTTCCGACTACTTTTTTGAAATGACATCAGCAAGCCAAGGCCAAAAACTTAATATGTCTGCTCAGTAAAATATTACTATTTATGTTGACCAAACAGTTAGGGAGGTCACTCTGCCCCTCTACTCCACCCTGGTGAGTCCTGGCAGTGCTGCCTTCAGCTCTGGTGTCACCAGCACAGGAAGGACTTGGAGGTCTTGGAGTGAGTCTAGAGGAATCCACGGAGAGAGTTAGAGGGATGGAGCACCTCTGCTATGAGGAAAGGCTGAGAGAATTGGGAATGTTCATCCTGGAGAAGAGAAGCTTCAGGGTGACCTAATTGCAGCCTTCCAGAACCTGAAGGGAACCTACAGAAAAGATGGAGAGGGACTATTTACAAGAGCCTGGAGTGACAGAACAAGGGGAGATGACTCTAACTGAAGGAGAATAGGTTTAAACTCGATATTAGGAAAAAAATCTTTACTGTGAGGATGGTGATGCCCTGGCACAGGCTGCCAGAGAAGCTGTGGTTGCCCCATCCCTGGCAGTGTCCAAGGCCAGGTTGGACGGGGCTTGGAGCAACCTGGAATAGTGGAAGGTGTCCCTGCCCACAGCAGGGTGCTCTAACGAGATAATCTTTCAGATCCCTTCCAACCCAAACCGTTCAATGATTCTATGAAGCCCAGCCATAGCCATGGCCACGGGTATGATGGTGAGCTTGGAATCTGGAGCGCAATGGGGGAGCCCAGAGGAGCAGCACAGCTCAAGGAGTGACAGCGTGGGCTGGAGCCCTTCTGCCACCACTGCCCCGCCACCATCGGGCTCGGCATAGAGACAAGGAGCTGAGCACGAGCTATTTCTGCACCCTGATTTAAATTGTTATTTATACCACTGAAATCCTATTTTGAGTATTTTGAGCTCTATTTTTAGATTTTTGAACAATCTCGTGACTCTACTGCACATGTGATCCGGGAATATCAGGAAATATAACGTTAACCAAAATATTCCTTCAAAGAGGGTTTTTTTAGCCTCCTTTCTGGAGCTGGATGGAAATGATCACAGGACTTCACCTCCCATACCATTCCATGACACACCCCCCACCTCTGTGCCACTGCCAGCTCAAGGCTCTGAAGCCTTGAGACAGCCCTAAAATGATGAGATTTACCCAAAATACCTTTTTTTTTAATCAAAAGTAATTGAGAGAGTGGGAACATTCACTTGTTCTTTGCTATGAATGTGCCTCATATATTTCTTTAAATCTCTCCATATGGGCAATCCACCAGGAGAAATAATTTTTTATATCTTAAAAATGAAAAAAAGCTGAAAATTTCATGCCACTGAGGTTTGAAGAGGAGGAGCATTGTTGTACTTACTGAAGCTGACAACTTCATCTTTTTCTTGGGAATGCCTGTAAAGAAGGAAATTTAGCAAGACCTTTTAGCATAGGGACAGGAAAAGGGACAAGGACTGCCCATCACGTCTGGATTTCAGTTTTCCAAGGCAGAATCACACATTAAATTTCTGCAGCAATGAATGTTGTAGCACAGCACTCAATTACCTTTCCTGTGACTAACATTTCTCTATCAAAGGACTCAAACTTCCCAGTCCTTTTATGGCATCAAACCATAGTGCCTGATTTGCATTTCCAAAAAGGAAATTGTTTTCCAGAAGACGCGTGTGGCAGCAAGAGACTCTGAACAGCATTCTCATAGTAACACGCAGTAGCACATTTCAAGCCAACTAAATTTACTGAGTGCTCCTCTATGTTTTCAGCATGTTTCAGATAATTTTTAAGAGCCCAGAAAGTGAGCAGCAGGTATGGGTGATTTATTGAAAACATAGTCCTTTAAATCTCTCCAGTTTAGAGACAAGGCTGTCCTGCAGGACAGCATCAAATCCTTTGCACAAATCCAGGTAGATGATGTCAGTTGCTCTTTCCTCATCCACAACACTCTAATCCTATCACATCAGGCACTATTTGCCTGTAGTGAATCCATGCTGGCTGTCACAATTCACCTCCTTATTTTACATATTCCTTAGCACAGTTTCCAGGACAATCTCCTCCATCATCTTGCTGGGCACAGGTGAGCACCTTCCTTTTTCCCCCTTTTTAAAAATGGAGCTTCAATTTCACCTTTGCAATCAGCGGGATCTTCGCTGGACTGCCGTGCTCCTCAAACATGATGGATGGGGTCCCAACAGCTCCATCCACCAGTTCTCTCAGTACACACATAGATATGTCTCCTCATGTTCCACGACTTGTGCAGCTTCAGGTTCCTTAGATGATCTCACACCTGATCTCCCACAGTCAGCCCCTGTCTTTGCCTTCTGCACCTTGGGTGGTGTGGCTGGAGCTGTTCCCAGTGAAGACTGGGACAAAAAAAAAGCCCCTGAGTAGCTCAGCCTTCTCCATATCCCAGGTAACCAGATTTCCCATTTCCTTATGGGAAGCCCCACATTTTCTCCAGTCTTCTTTTTATCTCCTTCTTAAGATATTAGGAAACCAACAAAAAATAGAAATGCCAACCTGCAAATCCTTGCGGGTGCCTACCTTCACCTTGGGCTGAACACGTCACAGATCAACGCTGACACACACAGCTCATTCCTGTGCCCCCACCTGCTCATGTATCACAGTCCATGTGCTCTGGTGGCAGCACATTTGGTGGCAACATAAGACACCATAAGGTAGAAACTTCATTCCCTGCTTTTGTCCAGGAGCCCTGCTCTCGGTCTGAACATCACAACCTAGATGCTGTCGTGTAATGAGCCAAAGATACTTTAAAATCTATCTATATGCTCATAAAATAAACATAAAATGATGATAAAACTGAGAAATAAAGCTCCCAAGTAATGGCCATATTGGCTGTAGATTTGACAGTAAGACAGACCCTTATGGAAAGTGTACTTGGTCAATTCATGTAAGAGTTGGTCACGTTTGGTTGCTCAAGGTTGTTTTGCCAAAACCAAGACCAGGCAAGAAGCAGATGATGTGTTCCTATCGCACACTGCTTTAGTGCTTCTTAGTGAAGTCTTCCCACCTGTGAGCCCCTATAATTTTTCAGCACATTAGCAATCCATCCAAAATTAGATAAAATATAATAAAAATCTATAGCTGCTCCAATTAGTGGATACACAACGCTTTCTCACATAATGGCTTCCAAGTAAAATATCCTCTTCAAACTGAATACGTATCTTTCCTTTTTTTTTCGTTACCTTCCTTAGTCATGATATGAACATGATAACTGTCAAGCAGAAAGCTGAGGCGAGCAACAGCATTATGTTTGCAAAGGAAGTTATTTTTAGAAGATATTTTTCACTTAGGGAAGGGGGAAAAAGATCCAACTGAAGTAAACAATTTAGTTCATAATCATCAACACAGGGACACTGCACAGACATTTCCTTTCATAGGTCACTACATTCATTGGATTAGAATTTGTTAGAGGACTGAAAACAGTAAATGATAAAAACTACCAGAAGTAGTAGTCCATGAAAGAAAACATAGCCAGCTGAGGTGAAAATTAGATCACATTATCCTGAACCTACCTGTCCTGTAATTCAGGATCCAGTTTGCATATGCATAGCTTGCTATAATGAAACATAAGATTTATTAAAGATTTCAGCAGTGGGAAATTGATTCAGCTTGTGGAACTCCTACCAACAAAAAAAAAAGACAAAAAGGAATTATTCTTAGATCAAAGATAATTTTTGTTTTCTGGGGTTTTTTTTAACCATCCTCTGCATAGCTTTAACATTAGCTAATACAGTGTGATGCATCAATACACTATAGCAAATTTTCTCTGCTTTAAATATCACCCTCATTCATACTGTGATTCAATTTAAGAATCATTCAAAGATAAATCTAAATAAATAACAAGCTGGCTTTCAGGCAAACAAATGAATTTGCATTGTTTTATATTCATCATAAATATTTCACTTAATTACTGAGGTACTATGTTCAGAAATACAAAACAACATTATAAATTTATTAGCACTGTCCCTGCTGATTTTACAGAAGTTCTGTGGAATGTAAGAGCCAAAAGTAGAAACAGGCTCAAGAGCATAACCAAAAGAGCAGAGGCTGCATTCAAATGCTAAACTGGATTGACACCCTCTGCTTTGCTCTGCATATTTACACCAGCTAAAGCTTCCTGTCTCAAATCAGGTGTTATCCTATTTATTCTCAAAACCCAAGGTCAATGAAACCCTTTTCCTTCTGTTGACTTTAGAAAGCTAAACATCTGAATCAGGCTGCTTCGAGTATTATCTCAAAAACTATCACAGGAGTTATTTTTCCCCTCATTGTAAAATTGTGAAAACGTAAAAGGATGTAACAGCATTTTTCAAAGGTTTAGGGAGGTCAGCTGTGTGGAGAGAAAATAAGAACTGCTGCTAAAACATAAAAGGTAAAGCACATAGCATTTATCCTCAAAATTATTTAAGTTCTTTTAATGGCTCTAAAGGCTATGAAAAATGTTTTTAAAATGTAAATATGTGGGTCTTTTAGAAGAAGTTATCCTTCTTTGTAAACCACAGTATCACTGGTGATTTATAATTTTCAGAAAATCTTAATCCCACAGGAAACATATAAGAGTTTCTCTTTATTTTTAACCTAATGCTGGATCTAACATGAATGCAGTTTTTATTATTAGTGAAAAAGCTATTATTTTTATTTGCTTACATTAAATTAAGATAAAATCTGAAAGAGTGCAAGTATGAAACCATTTTAAAAACAGATTAATCTTTTCCCTTTACCTTTGAAACAACTTCAGATGTAAATAAAATTGTGGCTATCACATTTCCCTAGGGATTAAGTACTCTTACTGTTCAAATGTCATTAATTACCCTTAATGCCGTTATGAACTATTTGGAGATTATCATTATTAAACTGTTAGAGTATTTCTTAATTCCTCACCAGAAAGCCACAGAGTGACTCGCTGAGCCTATCCTCCCCCTCCTTTTGTTGAAATAACAATAGCCTAGAGGAATTGTGTCTGCGAAGAAAAAGTCAAGAAACAACAATAAAACACATTTTGTTGGACTAAACAAGCAGTAGAGAGAAGAGTTTGGGTTTTAAACCACATTCTGTTTCATAAGTGGAGTATCTGGGGCTGGTGCAGCCCCATGGGAGCAGCCAGGGTGCTCTGAGGGACCGGGGATGCAGCAAAAATCCCTCTTATAAAAAGGTCTTATCTGCAGCAGGCCTGTTTGGGCACATTGACATCTGAAAAAATAAGTTTTAGGATCCCAAGGATGTTTCACTGCTGTAAAAAACAGTCATTCAAACAGAGTATGGATACTGCATAGGCTGGGTTTGGTATCGAAAACACTTCATACTCAAAAATTCAAAATACATTCTTGTCACAACCTCCTCCTTTTTTACAAAACACTAAAGCACTGAGGATTTTAGCACAGTTGTTATTTAACTGTGTCACTTGGCTCTCTCTCTGAATAACCGTTGGGCTGGGAGGGTTTGCTCCACCACAGGGGCCACGTGGTCCTACTACAGTTCAGATCCTCAGCTCTTCCAAGACAAATCACAGTGCCTGGATTCATGTTTTGAAGTCTGTATTTTACTTTGCTGTTATTATCATTATTATTATTAAACTTGTGTTTTTCATTCAAATGCATGCCAGCACCTTTATACTCGTGTGTTTAAAAACAAAAGTAATGAGTTTAGCTACAGGTAAATTTGATCAAACAGAAAAAAGGCTCAACGGAAAGTTTTAATGACTACCTGGAAAGGTGGGAACAGACAAATCTAAAGTATTTCCTCACTTCTGGGACTGGAAATCAAGCTGCTGGTCAGTTTGAAGGCAGACATTTAAGACCCACACTCTCCTACTTTGTGCTTACACATTAGAGTAGCTGCTCTGGGGATTTCTGGGTGTAATATTTGAAACAAAGGACTAAGGGGGTTTTCAAAGGGCATGAGCAGAGGACAGACCTCAGTGGTTCTTCTGTCTTGGTTTGCATTTCTATCTCCCCTTGCCTCTATTCTGGGGGAGTTCCCAATCCACGCCTGGAGCACTTCTGGTGTTTTTATAGGACAGGAGAGGTGGCAGGGGATGCTGCCAGTCACCAGCTCTGTGAGTTACCCCAAATCAGCCAGAAGGGTTATTCTCTGGGTGTCTGTCCTAGGAAGGAGGGGGACACTAGAACAGCGATTGCTGAAAAGCAGTGCTGCTCTTAGAAATGGGGAAAGAGCCTCAGGAGTGCCATCACAGAGTGACACTAATGAGATGGTGTGGTCTGGGATGGGAAAAAGCTTTTCTCTGCCTCTTTTCCTGATCAGATCTATACTTTGCAGAGGCCATGGCTCCCTCACAGAGCTCTGCTGAAAGGTAACGCAGCACTGGGGATCTGTTACGAATTATTCCAGTGAGGAATGTCTGGCTTTTTATGGTTATTTTAATTGGTGACAGTACTCACTGCTTAAAGTACTCAATCTGGCACTGAGGTTCTCCCATGTCCTGCTCCTTCCTGAACACTCATCCAGAGCTGCTTTCTCATCCCTGTCAGAAGCTGCTGCCCTGTTACTGTCCTTGCTCAGGCATTATCTGGTCTGGTCTGTGTAACACCAACCCAGGGCAAGCACTGACATATTTCACCAGAGATTAATACTCAGGCTGCCTGTCCAGAGAGCATGGAAAGCTGATAAGTGCAACAAGCTTTAAAGCAAACCTGAACTCGACCTGCTTTTTATATATTTTGTTCACACCAGTAATGAGCAGCTCTGCCTGTTCTTTGGTACAGAAAATAGGGTTTATATCGGTGAGAAAGCATCGCTGCCAGACTTGTAGGCCTGACAGAGGAAACTGAGCTACACACCTTGATACATCTTTTCTTCTGAGCACCTCAGAGGATTTTACTACCAACAGTAGCCTTTACTTTGCAATATTTGTTGAAGACAATCATCATTATGCTCTTACAAATGAGACACGATGACTTAAATGTCTTGCCAAAGGACAAATGGAATTAACAGCAGTAAAAAAGTCAATGTCTCTTGCCCACTGATTCAAACACAACCCTTCCACTCTGCTGGGCAATGGAAGTTTGGTGGGCTTCAGATCCAGGGTTGACTCAGGTCATTGTGCATAAGACATGGAAAACAAAGCCTACATACATGATTCACCCTCCTTTTCCCATTTGGCTGGAGAATCAGGAGCTAAGACCACTGGCACTCACCAGAGTACCCGTCTTGGCCCCCTTTCATATTGTGGATGAAAGAATAACTGTGGGCTATGAGCAGCCCCCTTCATTTTAGCTCAGAAAAGAGGAAGGAATATGAGCTCAGCAGCTCCTCTCTCCAGCCTCCTTTATCACCCATCCCTCACTACCTTCTCCTCCTTGCCTTGCTCCCACTCCTCACTCCACTCCCCATCCCTTTCCCACAAGCAGGGCTGTTGCTCATCCATCCTAGATCACCACATGGAAAAACCCTTATTTTTTTTCTTTCCCAGATTAAACATACAAAAAGACATGACAAGCCCAGAGAAACTACCTGGGGGAGGAGACAACAGGCTGCCAACCATCCAACCAGAGGGAAAGCAGTGGGAGGCTGGAGATGGGAACCACCACATCTCCCAGTTTACGTCCTTGGAGCCACCATGGCTCCCAGCCCTCATTCCTTACTTTACACTGCTCAAAACCAGCCCACGTGTTGCTCTTTGCCGGAGCTTGGGAGGCTGCTAACCCCCGGCATAGGTCATGGAGAAAGGACTTTCCTTTCATCCCTGCAGGCAGCTTTTGGCAAAAAAAGGCCAGGGAATAATCACAGGACAGTAGTGACTCACTGTTTCTATCAGCGGAAAGAATCTCTACTGCCCAGTGCTCCTCTTCTCCCACCTGGCATCACCACCAAAACCACCACACCGATGAACGAGGAGGTTATGCAAGGCTGTGAGGCCGGAATATTAACTTACAAAAGTCAGGAATGGTGGGAAAGGGCTGCCAGCTTGACTGTATCAGCTTCCCTGGCCCGCTAGGAAAAATAGGTCAAGGTTTTCCAAGGTGACCAACAATTTTGGATGTCCAACTTTGTGCATGTTTAAAAGCAAAAAAAAAAAAAAAAAAAGGAAAAAATTTATTATTTTGGAAAAAACACTAAATGTCTATTAGCGAGGGGGGAAAAAAGGCAGCCAGACAGCTGCGTGTTTCAAGGTCCTTGCGGTTGAGCACCCCAGAAAAAACAAATTACCTTGAGACAGAAGCCCCTGAAAAAAAAATAAAAAAAAAAAAGTCAAGCACTGTGTAAAAAACAACGGAGGAAAGCCCGTGGGTAAATAACTAGTGGGAGCTCACAAGAGCACGGCTCAGGATGCATGTGTGTTTCTACTGCGGGAGAGAGAACAATTGAATTACGAGGAGCTCTTAAGCAAGTAAAGTAAACATCTTTTGGCAATTTAGTGCTGCACTTTGAAGCCTGGCGATGTCATACAAATGGTGAAATAGCACGGACACCCTTCTGCTGGCTAGTTTGTTTAATATGGTGAGTTGGCAGATTTTGGAGCACAGCACTCTTTTATGAGCTCACAAGCTGGAGGAGGGAAAGTGTGGAAAGAGCAGGAGAGAGATGTTTGAGCAAAGCTGTAGTTGCCCGGAGCCTATGAGAAGCAGCACGAGCGGGAAGGGGCTGCAGTGGGAGCTCAGCAGCATCCGGGGGGCTGCCACCACGGGAACAGACCCCAAGCATTCCCCCACCCTGGGAACAGAGGGGGAGAGAGAGAGAGAGGTATGGGGTGAGGCGACAGAGATAATCACATGAGAGGGGTTAATTGCTATAAATATCAAGAATCAAATCAATATGTCAAGATGTGTGTTCCACTTTTCACATATATGCGGCACGTAAATGAGAAACGGAGAGAGAGGGAGGAAGAGCTAGAAAGAAAAAGGAGAGACTACTAAAGAAATAAGCCCCCCTGTACAGACAGCCTGACGCCAGATGGCTTCTTCTAATAAATATTCAACCTTAACTCAGTTCCCATGTAACTTTGTTGTAAAGCTGCCAGCACACCCACACAGATCTGGGCCAGCAAAATGATTACAGTAGTACAAACAAAATAGTGCAATAGAGGAAACAGGCAGACAGGGTCCTGTATACAGAAAGACAGAGCTGTAAAGATGTGAGTTGATGAACCTTTAGATTTAATACTGAGAAACTTGAAATAATGACTTGGGCAGAGGGGAGAAAAAGCCTTGGTATGGGAGGGAAATACGCTGACTTATTTTTTCCTCACTGTTGCTTTTATTGTTGGGAATACAGAGAACATCGTTCTGCTAAGACAGCAAATGAGGCACTATAAATCAGTTGCTCTTCTGCATATTTTCTGCATTCAGCTGGAATTCAGATACCTTCCCCAAATCATAGCCCAGCTTACATTTCCGCTGTCTCTTGTGCTCACACGGGGCATGAGTTAAAAAGGGAGATTTTGTGCGTGACAGTTGTTATATTAATTGGGAAGAGAAAGAGGAGGTTTGGTATATTCTTCTTAAGATCTTAACACTGGCTCAGTGCTCAAAAACATGCATTTCAGTTGTGTGAGTGTTTTTGCCCCGAGCTTTTTAATTTCAAAATTGGATTATGAGATCTGAATATCAGAACACACCATGTTGGCAACCCCAAAACTATTTAAATAGGACCTTGACCAAATCACGATCTAGTGCTAAGATTAGGAGCGAGGGAAAGGCAATGAAAAAGGACATGCTTTGCAGAAAGGCTTCTACTGATGAAGTGAAACAAAAAAAAATATAGGCATTAGAAATTAAATTTTTAAAAATGATAAGGATTCATTCTATTGATTTATTGGCTCTTTTCATGCAGAATCTCTTGAGTTTAGAGGATGACCTAACTTCTACCTGCAGTAGGTGTTTAACAACCACCCATGAACCAGCAATGGATCAGGTAATTAAATTATGCATTTACTTTGGTTGAGAAAGAACCAACATGAGGCAAAGCTCTTCTTTCTCAAGAACATAACCTTTTGGTGTTAGAACTCATGATGTGCTCCTGGAAGGACATTATTTTGCATGATACAGAAGAGTATAAATAGAATTAATAAGACAGAAATGAAAAGAAAAAAAAAAAAGTGAGGGGTGTAGGCTGAACGTCAGAAAATATTTCCTGGTTTGTGAGAGTCTCCCTCTGCAAAGCAGATCGACAAGGAGATGTAGTAGGCTGTAGAGTCAGGCTTTCACCACTTCCCTCGGGAGATTGTCACTGGAGGTTTTAAAAACAAAGCTGAGCTCAGCACTAGTAAATATGCTGCAGGGAATAACTCTGTGTTGGGCAAGATATGGACAAGATCAATTAACAGATCTCTTCTATGTCTACTTTCTATTATTTTTGACTGTTGGGAAGAAAACTTTGCTAGAGAAAAGCCTAAACCTCCCTCCACCCCCTGCCTTTTCTTTTTTAAAGAGAACAGAATCTCTGGCACTGCGGGCTCAGCTCTGTTCGTTACAGCAGCGACGTCTCTCCCACCAGTTTTGCTCTGCTCACCCTCCGTCCCCACTCTTATTGAGAAGCCCTGGAGAGAATTTCCTGGAGAGAAAAGAAAGGGGAAAAAGAGATCTGAATCTCTCCTATTTCTGATCTTTCCAGACCCCTTTATAATATTAATCTATTCTGAGCAGCATTTGACACTTCCTTCCCACCCACCCCTATTAGGAATCAGCCGTGGGTTGCCTCCTTGCGCCCCTTCTTCTCCTGCCTTAAGGTGCATATTACAATTCTATTCTTATCCAGAGCACGATAGCATCAAACGAGGGAAGGAGTCTGGGTAAGCTCCACGCCTGAAGAAATGCACACCTTTTGTTTATGGCAGCAGGATGAAAGCCATGAGCTGGAGCCGGACCCAAATCTGTCAGCCCCTGGGAAAAGAAGCTGCTAACGACGCGGCTCCACAGCGCTGAGTACCCCGAGCACATCAAACAATCCTTCATTGGCTATGCTGGCTTGAAGTTCAACATATCTGTGCTTACCTTAATAAACCAGGCCTGAAAAATCACCATATAAAGCTTAGAGGTGCTTAGAGGTACAAGGGCACCACTTAGACTCCTCCGGCGCTGAGCTTCGTTCTGCAAATGAAATTGGATCAAAATTAGGGCTAAATTCAAATCAATTTAAATCCTCCCCACACACTTTTTATTAAAAAATATGCCAGATATTGAAGGGACTAAAACCAAAGCATTTGGATTTCTTCCTTGTGGAGAGGCAGAGAGATGAGCCCATGGTTAAGAGCAGCCATTTCCCTGTGGACTGGGGTGCCATGGGGTGACCATACAGCACAGCTCCTCTGAATCAATGCACAGACTTTGGTTTTTACATTCATTTAATAATGACAAGTTTCTATTAGGTTTGTTTAGTCCAGAGAAGAAAAGAGACAAAGGAGCACCAAGAGAAAAAAATCATGGAGAAAATTAAATAACAAAGAGACCTTAGCAGAAGGAAAATGATGGATGCAGAAGGTTCTACCCCACCCTCTCCATGTTCTCTCCACTGCCAATCCCATGGTCCCAGAAGAGGAGCCACAGCCTCACCAGCAGGCAGGGCTGGAGCAAACCCCAACCCTCTCTGGATTCTCAGCTAAGCACCAGAATAAGTCAAATAAAGGCAAAATCAAGGAAAGAAGCGAACTGCAGGCTTGGGGGAATAAAGGGAAGAAGGATGGAGCTCTGCAATGCCTGGAGACACCCAGGACACAAACAGGAATACGAGGAGGTTCCAGTGAACTACTTTTCCTTGCACTTGCCTTGGCTGAATCCCCCCCATGAAATCTTTGCCCATGTCCCATCTCCTCCTGCCACGGAGCAGAGAGGGCAGTTTTGGCCCAGTGCGGCCGCAGTGGCTGGGGGAGTAGAGAGACTCTACAGCACAGAATATCCTGAGTGGGAAGAGATCCACAAAGATCACTGCATCCAACTCCTGCACTGGTGGAACCAAACTCCTCCGAGCCTTTCAGCTGGAAGGAAAGTGGCAGGATCACTGTCCCAGAGAGGAGCTGGTGAGGGTCAGCTTCCCAGCTATGTGAGCCACCTGGATGAACACTTTGCTGTCATTCAGTTTCTGGGGATTCTGCCTGAGGGATCACTGTGCTTACAGGCTCAGCACCCTGCTGGAGACCACCAGGATTCCTTAGGAAGGCATGCAGCTGGATGCATTACATCCACATGATACAACTCCTATCACACAGGATTTCTTCAGAGCAGGGTACTCACCTGGCTACAGCAGCAGCAAATCTCACTGTTGCAAACAAATTTAAAAAAAAATAGTCAGGGAAAATAACATCTGTCAAGCTTACATTTCTTTGCAAAATTCTCTGTTGTCTTTGAATCACAGGCAGTGATTTTGGACACGAGACTGAGCAGAATGCATTGTTGATGCTCTCAGCCATTAGTTTATAAATTGAATAAGATAGATGTGTTCATTCATATGAACGAATGTAGTTTTTCTTATGAAGGTTTCATATTATACAAATCCATTAGCATATTTACAAATTAATCTTCCCTTAGGAAGAAAAAAGATCAAAGATTTACAGAAGGAAGTGCTTTATTACTTTTAAACTGCCTTTTTTTTTAAGGAAAGAGAAAAAGAAATGAAGGGAAATTATGTTGAACCATAAATGTTTCTTTATGACTACTGTACAGCAGCTTTGTGGGAGATTTAAATTTACTAAAGGGCAAGGGGGACTTTAAGCCATCTATATGAGTTCAGTATTAAAAATATATATACATGACAGGTGCCCATATAAGTTCATGCAGTACAAAACATTCCATAAATGAGCTCATTTATCTGAGTAATTTAAAAAGAGCTTCTGCACAAGGGGAGATATTTAGTATGAATTATAGTCCGTTTACCTTTCATAAGTTTTTTCATCACTTCCCATACCTCCTTTGGTGCTACTGAAAATATCTGTAGTTATCAAGCCTTATATTCAACCTTGCTATTCCCTATTCCCAGGAAAGCCCTATTGGTGAAGTGACTCCATGTTCAAGATATGCAGCTTGTAAAGCCCTGCATGCAAGATTATTTCTTCTTCACCGATTCCAGATAAAACAAGATCAGGCTAAGAAATCTTTTAGCTAAGCAAATAACTTGAATAACAAAGAGTATTCCAGGCAAAGAAAAAAAATCTCTGGGTTTACCCCCATCATTTAGATTTGACTCAGTTGTAAAAGATTCCTCCTTCCTTCTGTTTTCAAAATGACTTTGTACTATGATTGGAAATAAAGAGTAGTAGAGCAGCAAGGAAATGAAATGCAAACCTTTAATGATTTATTAATAACCACTTTCTGAGACATTTCTAACTACTAAAGAGAAATCAGAACACTAAATACATTAAGATCTTCAATGGTGGGGGGCAGAAGGGAGAACTATTGGAAAGTTATGAAAATAACAGAAAACTTCCAAGGCTAAAAAACCACCTGACAACCAAAGCACATTTTAGGTAGAGCTGCTCCTGCCTTGGGACAGGAGCTGGAACCAGACGACCTCTGACATCCCTCCCAGACATAAGCTTTGTACTTCTATGCGGAAAAGTTTGAAGATCTTTTCCAACGTGTACCATACATTTATTTTTTAATCCTTTAGGATATATTCCAAAGGAAAACTTCAAGGCTATTACTAAGACTAGAGTTAAATCATCATTCATGAACAGAATAACACTCATTTTCTCATGATCACTGCACTCACTCAAGTATAACTTCTTTCACTTCTAGGAGCTTGCTGAAAAATTGATGTTAGATTGACGAGGACCAGAAACATCCAGCTTTCCTCCTGCTCTCCACTACACATCCAGCAACAAATAAAGTCTTCTATCATCAGAACAAGCTGTGGATTTGCTGTACTGGAGTCATGGACACAGATAGGCACATACAGAGAGTTCCCTGCCAGGCAGGAAATGGTTTCACAGGGTCTCATTGGAGGAAAGAAAGAGAATCTCAATAACCACACTACTAAGGAACAGAAATTTTAGTGCTATTCAAAAAGTTGCACATTCCCTCTTCACAGGTTTCATCACCAGTGACTGAAGCCTACACAAGGAGCCAAACTGGACTTGCTCTCCTACCTAGCCCCTCTTCCAAAAAAATCCTCTCCCCCTCCATCCACATTCCACCTATCCTCATGAAGAACACATGCCTTGAGCAAGTTTCGAATTAAGGTTATTCTTCCTCTACTCCAGAGCTGACTTGAATTGTAAAATCCCTCCACATCCTCCTGGATCCCATTCAGGAGTGGTCTCACTGAATAACCAGGCAACTTCATCTCCATGTCTTTCCCTTTGTTTTCCTGAGGGAAGATCTCCAAAGGGTTTCCCTGTAATAGTTAGAGGGGAAATTCAGAGTCATCTTTTGTTTTCCTTCAGACACTGCATTTGGCTATCAGAGTGCTCACAGTTAGCAAACCAGAACTCTTCAACATCTCAGTCAACCCACTTGGGAAATCAATAAAAGATAAGACTTCCCATGTTTCAGTGCCGTGAGAGTTGGTAAATGCTTCTAAAGTGCTTTGAAAACCTGGAAAGGTGCAATGTTTTTATAATGGCCTGAATACTTTGTAGTTCCACAGAATATTTTATTCCAAAATCTTAAGCTTTTACAAGTAACTAAACCTAACTACAACAGTCCTATGAGATGTCTGTAAATAAACAATAGCATTCAGGATACTGCTTAGTCCATCATATCTTAGTCCAAAATACTGACGTCAGATACTGTAATTTATCATTCATATGATCTTCTAGCCCTGCTGAAGTCTACGAAACCTTTCTGTTGGAAATATTATTGGCAAACCTACTCAGTAGATTAATGCTAATTAGCTTAGGGTGGGAAAGTTGTGTATTACTTGAAATTTGGCTCACAAAAAGAGAATGAATAAGCAAAGAGGCATGTCCTAGAGCAAGCAGGAGAGAAGTCAATAACTGAGGTTCAACTATACAAAAAAAATAATATCTGTGTGTATATATATATATCTACATCTCACCAGAAAAACCCTTAGGCCAGTGTTTTCTCAGTCCAAGAGGCATTTAAGGTTAGGACCTTACACTTTCCAGTCATTCCACTCGCCAGCCATCATCACCTTGTTAAGGATACTGACTACATCACACATGTGAGAGAAGTTCGGCACCACAAGTTTTCCAGGTGAAAAAGTGTGTCATCAATGAAGAAGAATTACAAGTCATTAAACTGGAGTGCATGCTGTGCATGCCTCTTCAATTCAATATAGGGAATTAAGAAGTCAAATGCCTGTGGCATTAAATATGAATGATGAATGCGAGAAATAAAATAAGTAGAAGAGAAATCTATGTGTTTCATTACATGAGGTAGCTGTGCCACTGGCACCTTTTGCTTTTGTATTAAAAAAAATGGTCTAAGATTAGAAAGCAAAGAAAACTCGGTTTTTAAGGAAATCCATGTATCCTTGTGATGAGATTAAGAAATAAGACATTTTCCAATCTAGATTCCATTTTAATAATCTGAAAAGATCACAGTGGATGATACTTTATGAACCAGGAATTGAGAAGAATAGCACACACATCTTTCTTCACAATGGGCTTCTGAAAGAACAGCCAATATTTAAGGAAAGAACACAAACTATAGAAAAAGAGCAATGTCAGAAGTGACACATTATCCCATCTTAAGGCATGTGTCTGACTCCTTAGAATACGAAGGATAAACAACGTGAGCCACAAAGGCTTCTGTGTGTGTCACAAAGAGCACGGCATGGGAAACCACTTCTCCCGCTCTCCAGCGGAAATGGTTTCTTTCACCTCCAATCAAGTTTCAGAGGTATTTTTATTTATTTACACATGAAGGGCTGTGAACCAAATTCACCTCATCATTTTGTACAATAAATTGAAAAATACATCTACTCAGCAGCCTCACCAAGACATGGAGTAGTTGGAGTTGTGTCCCCCCAGATAGTCAGATGCCATCTGCACCCAAGACATCCCTCTAATGAACATCCAATATTAAGCAAAATTCTATGGATCCTCTGAATGTGGTAGAACAAGTGACTGTACCCTGAAAAACTGAGACTTGAGAACAGCCAGGTAACATCTAGAGGTACTAAGAAAGAAACAAAAATATTCAACAAGCTGGTTGAATATTTTTCAAGATTATGAAGATGAGGGAGAAGAAATTCTATGAACCAATCATCAATTTCACCAAAGATTGAAGTAAAAAGTGAAGGAGTGCTTGGAAATAGAATACATTAGTGAGACTGTATTAGTGATTTTTTTTTTTTGCCTGTTTGATGATTAGGAGGTTCCAAGACAATGTGATACTCAGATAGTTGAATATCAATAAATTTTGATCCATTTTATATTACTTAACAGTATTTCTAGATAGATAATGAAAACAGGAGCTGCTTGAAGACCTGCAAAATTTTCTGTTCCAAAGGAGCCAGCTCAGAAACTCTCACTGAAACACAACACACCATTATTGATAAAATTAAATTCTCTTGATTTTTGAGGACAAAAGCATGAATTATATATATGCATAAACACATAAATATAAATAACAGATACAATGTATTTTGGCACACGGTGTGTTCTCTGTCCCATGTAGTCTCATCTATATTTTCCTCAACTTCTTTTTAGGCACTAAACGTGAGGTGTTTTCTTCGTGTAATTTCCTTCTCACTACCATTGTTATGTGATAAAGCATGATGAGGGTGGCATGGATCACATTCCAATTACCAGAATCACTAAGGAGAAAAAAAATCAACAATTTGAACCAGACACTCACCAATCCCAGAGCATCTGATATGGGGGCTCCTTTAAATCACTTAATACAGTCTGGCTTTGTGCAGGCACCTAGAAAGGGGAGAATATTGCAATTAATCCCCCAAACCTCAGGCACTGCACCTTTTTACAGGAGCTGTGTCCTTTCATGAATTCAACATGTTTTTTAACATTTAACACGTGCTTTGTTGTGGGAACTGGGTCACTGGAAGTTTTCACAGGTTTTTTTTTTTTTCCTTCAAAACTGCCATTGTGGAAAAATCACAACTCCACCAGCACTATCCACCACATCCTTAATATGGTTGATGGAATAATTCAGATGGTACAGGGATCCTTGAGAATTTGAATCTGAATTAATTTTTTTAAAATAAGATTTCTTTCCCCGAATGCCAAAACTAAAAATGATGTAAGTGCAAAAATCTCTGTAGTAAATTAGTGATAAAAGAATAAAACAGTTAAACGAATATATTTTTCATGCTTGAGGGCTGTGTGTTTAACAGTTTTCTAACTGTTCATTCATTTATATAAAAATACTTTGGTTATTATCTACTTGAGTTGAAATTAGATATTTAATTGACTGGAGGGAATGAAATTCACTCACTTTTAAATAAAGCAATGATTTAAAAATATTCCTGTAAAGTGATTTGTAAGACCACACCAGCACTAGTTCTTGGCACACGTCCTTGTCTGTGTATATATTTTAAAAGCATGGTTGTTTTTACAAATGTAGTACTGCGAGAGCTAACTTCTTCAGAAACATGTTTATCTTAATTAGGAAAGTCAACAGACTTCTAATGGGAAGAAATGCGTATTTTTCTCTGTAGTATCTAAAGCATCAAAGGCCTCGTTCTCATGCCAAACCAATCTTCCTTCCTGCCTGCCTTTCAAACCCAGGTGATTGCAGACAGCTGAGCAGACATTTTCCCAAAAGCTTCTATTGACCTGGCTCCAGTCCTTTCCCGTGCTCTGTCTCCTTTTCTATCCGCATGTCACTTCTCTTTCTCTTTCTGTGTATTTGTTGTATTTTTGCCTGAGGAAACCTAGGGATATTCATGGCACTGAGGCAAATAATGTGGAATTAAAAACTAAATTCTTCAGGCCTTATCCTAGCAACAGGACCATCACCATCTGTTCAGAGGACAGGACTGCCATTATCCGCTGCATTCTTTGTACGTACTCCATCACCTGTGAGGGGAAAAACATTGCCCCTTATCCCGGGGTCTTTGTTTAAAAACAAAGTCGTCGGCTTCTCTCTGGTACCAATACATTTCATAAATGTGATATACAGTACATTTGAAGGGATTAGGCCGCAATAAAAGCCTTGAAAGCTCAAAAAGAAAAAAACTAAAGGGAGGACATCTGCACGATAAACAACAAAAGCAAATATTGTTCAATTTAAATAAACTGTTGAGATTAATTAGCAAAAGTTCATATGAATTCCTGTATCTGCTACCAATATCAGCGATGCAAGCACTACACCTTTGACTTCGGGAGAATTTTACAGCAGTAGTGGAATTGTTAGGGGTTTGGGGTTTTTTTTTAATTTAAATAACTGATTTAAAATCTGTGTCCCCCAATGTGCTGCAAAGGCCATTTTGGCTGCTCACAAACACGTCTTTAGCTGAAGTCCCAAAATACAACAACAGAAGCTGAAGGGCTGCACACCTTCTCCCTCAGGAAAACATGAAGTTGATCAAAGACCTAAAACACCCCACAATTTAATTTGAAGTCCTCATCTTTTACTCTCTGAGAAGAGTACTCCTTATTCCTCATTTATTTCTGCTTTGAACATTTGAACATGGATAAAAGTGCAGGAAAGAGGAAGAGGTAAAAATCAGGGAATTAAAAGAAAAAAAATTCCTGGAAATCAGAGCAGCAGCCTTGACCTCATATTATGTTTTTGGTTTAAAATTATAATTTATAAAAGCTGGTTGACTGTCTGTCTCTGTTGTTTTTATGCCACTTATAAACAAAGCTGCAGTCATATTTATTTCTCAGGGCTTACAGACACATTTGTGGTGTGCAGCTTGGCAACAGAAACTGGTAAAATCTGCCTGCTCCTACCAAATCTCCAAAGTGCTCATCCCATCCCATAACAGCCACAAGTCTGAAAGTCCAGGATGCTGCATCCCCACCTCTCCAGGGAATAACAGGGCAGAGTGGAGCCACCTACCCTAATCACCCTCCTCTTCCTCTCTCCAAGGCGCGCAAGTAGGAGTGGAAATTTGTAGCTTTAGCTTTGCAAGTAATCATCCTCTTCTCCTTCCCATACCATTTCCTAGCCTTTTTCCTTGTTCCAATTTCATTGCTCCTGCTTTGCTAAAGGCTGGGGGGCTGACAGGTAGAAGTTACCACTTTATTTGGTGGATCACAGGACAAGGGTTGTCCTATATGGGTATTCAGCATCACCCAAACACAGACGCTGGACCTATCACATTTTCCTTTTCAAGTAAAAGCTGAATCAGTTCAGTTTTCTCACAAATACTTACAAGGACTGGAAAAATTTCCAAAGGGAACGAAGAAGAAATAACCTATCATTAAAAAAAAAAAAAAAAAAACAAACCCTAAATTTTGCCCTCAACTATTAGTTTGTTGCATTAGTGACTTTCATGCCTTGGTATTAAATGAGGGCTAATGGTTTGCCTCAGCCAAGCAGATACTTAAATTTAGGGGAACAAAGTGGTCCAAAGCAGAAATACAGAAATTTTTTCATGTAAAATGTCTGGGAGGTTTTGTACTACAGAATAAATCATCAGTTTACATGTGAGAGGGGAATCTTCCTTGGGAGCCACAGGGATACCAGAACTCCCTCGGCTCTGGATAGAGGCTGGTGCTTTAATTCATCTTTCTCTGCATCTAGGTGGCCTCAGATAAGACACCACTTTGGCCAAATATGAATATAATTGTGCTTTTGAAATTGCCTCTCAATGGAAAAATCTGTCTCAAATAGCACTACTTCACTTTTGTCAACGCCAACATAAAGATTTATTTTAAAAGCCTTTGAAGCATTGTTTGGATTTTGGCTTTCTTACCATGCTACTAAACTTCTCATCTTTGCATTCCTCCAATATTTCATGAAAGCCATAAACTGTTGTACGTATTTACAGAACAGGACTGATGTTGCCCTCCCTGTAGAGAATACAAATACCTGTATTAGTATTCACAGAGTCCTACCATCATTACAAGCCAGCCTTTAACAGAAAAGCATTGTGTTTCACATGGAAAATTGGGGGGATGGTGGAGGGAGGGGGAGACTAGAACATAAATGTACTGAAAGCAAAACTCACGTTTCAGTCACAAACTTACAGTTCTAGCAGTGCTCAAGTGCAATGTAGAGACAACTAATGAGGCCCTCCATACTTATCTAGTTGCAAGGAGGAAGTTGTTAGTAATTTAAGACAGATAAAGAAATCCACTAATTAAAATATTCTGAGATGAATGGTAGCCTCCAATTATTTTCCTGATTTGACACAAACTAGTAACAGCATAACATAACAATGTTTTACGCAATACCATGGGATTCTGTAAAAACAAAGTACAAACTGAATTGGAATTTTGAAGACAACAACAATAGGGCACTCACTGGCCAGCCCATGGCTGGATTCATCTCTCTCAGTTTAAAACAAATACAGAAATGAACAGAGGAAAGCTTGATGTTGAGGAATAAGTGACTTTTCATAAGAATAAAAGTTGTGAAGGAGAATGTTAATAGGTAATAAAGGTTACAATGGATTATAAAATCATTGAATAGGTTGGATTGGAAGGGACCTTAAAGCTCATCTCATTCCACCCCCTGCTAAGGGCAGGGACACCTTCAACTATCCCAGGTTGCTCTAAACTCCATCCAACCCAGCCTGGAACTCTTCCAGGGACGAGGCAGCCACAGTTTCCCTGGGAAACCTGTGGCAGGGCCTCAGCACACCGTTTTTCTGTAGTTCATGTGCAATTTTAGCAATTCCACCCTCCTTTTATAAGCAATTTACATGTGCCTCATCTCCAATCACTTAGTATCCACAAATACAATAAAGCTCAGAGCTCAAGTTTTCCCACTCCAAAATCCATCATTTGCCATCCAACTTGATATCTGAATACAAATAGCTGTATAAACCTCCTCTCATCCTGGGTGTAATTTAATACAGCACACCCAAGGTCATTGAGTGAACCGAAGTGTCTGCAGGGCTAGGAGCTGGGCTGTTCTAGTAGCAAGGGCTAGTGTGACAGGGGTGCTACCCACATGGAGATCTCTCATTACACAACACACTTGGGTTTGGCCACTAGAAACAAGCCGTGGCTCAGTTTTACCATTAGTAACACAAATATTAAACATTTGTCTCTGTCCTGATGTTTTGCCAGGAGTTTCTGCTTTAGAGGAACATTTTGAAAGCTCTAGAGGAATAGAGATGATGGCCATGACTGTCAAGCCAAAGCTTAGCTGCTGGTGTGGTATGTAAGCATAATGATAATGGGGAATGGTAAAGACATTTTAAAAGCTGCTCACTGACAGCTCCAGGTTCGATTCCCATCTCCAAGCTACCCAGCCAATTACTGAGAGAGGAGGTGGGAAAAATAAATAAAAAGCTCTTCTTGTCACATAGTGCTTCTTCAGATAGACCTGATAGTGCTGTAGATGAATACAGCTCATAACCAGCCGCATAAAAAGGGGCAAACCAAGGTAGAACACCATTAATTATGGAACTTGTCTCATTGTGAAGGTCACAAATACAAGAGCAGCTGATGGGATTGGAATCTTAGATGACATGCTGGGGTGGGAGCCATGGGCACTGGTAGGAGGGGTGCCAGGGCCCGGCTGGCAGCAGGAAGGTGGGAGCCCAGCGAGGCAGGGCTCGCCGCTGGAGCGGCGTTATCCAGCCACAGCCCGGCAGAAACGGCTTCTGTTGCTACTGCTAATGATGAATACCATATGCTTGGCTCTTGCTGTTATAAAATAAGTTACATTACTACTGCCTGAGAGTGAATCAACTCTTTTCTTTCATTAAAAATAGACTTTTGTGCCCATTCATGTTTCCTCGGCACTAGTACATGGGCAAAAATGTTTTTTAAAAAAGTCAAAATATCCTCCAACTATGGCTTTTTTCTGCCTTTCACCATAATCATCGCCTTGCTCCATTTCAAGCACAGCACCCCTTTTCCAAGACAATAATCCTGAAACAGAGAGGAGAAAGAATTTATATGATCATTCATACAATTTTTTTTCTTCTGTTACTTTGCACCAGTTCAATTCACTGTAGTTAAAACATAGTATGTGATTGGCAGCCTTGATTTAGGAAATCCTTCTTTAGACACAGGAAAAAGAGATGTTTACTGTAGACATTTAATTTTATTCAGCCTCCCACTATCTGAGTATCAGCTCTTTTATTAAAGTCATTTTGGCCACCACTTATTAATTTACCAGTGAAAAGGGACCTCTTGGATCCACTTGTTTCCATTTATAACTTCATATACAAACAATTTACTTTGCAATTTCACTAAAGGCCATCAAATCACAGGACACACAATTAATTCAATTAACATGAATCCTGCCAGCCTATCCACTCAAATACCATAGTTTCATAATTTTAAACTGTTGCCTTCGCAACTGCATACTCTGTGGTGATGTGAAATAGAAAAATATTTTGTATTTATTTATGTTTTCAAATAAACATCCCCCTCCAATTTATAGGTATATTAGCACATACGTACATATGGTGACAGGTCCTTACTACAACGTGGATGCTCAAACACAAAAGCAGAGATGATTTAAGATTTTGACACATCTTTTTCTATTTTTGAGGGTTCTCTAAGATCAGTTTTTACCAGCAAAATGAAGCAAAGCTCCTGAGGAGTAGCACAGTGTCAGTGCAGGTAGAAGGAGAATGACACAACTGAATGCCACAAAAGACCCCTTCTTTGTACTTCTGACAAAACAAACCTGCAGATTGCTTCAAAGTCTGCTATAAACAGAAAACTGCAGAGATACAAAAAAATAAAGACCAGCACCAAGCCTTTAAAACAAAGACAACCCATTGCAGCACCTCTCCCTGTTTACTTTATGCCAAAACGATTTCCTATCCACCTGCTCATAGAAAACGATAAGAGCTGGAAGTATCCAGTAATTGTGAATTGGAGTCACAGGGAAAACTAATACTTTGGCACACAGCCTGTAGGAAAAAAGAACACAATGTATTACTTCCATCATATGTGTAGGAACTACAGGGGATCATTTTCCTACACTTCAATAGGCCACTGTTAATGATCAGCAGTTGATTGGCCAAATTAACCCCAGGTCTGCCTCCAAAATGATTATGATTGCATATTATAATTAACAATGACACTAAGGATATTAGGCTCAGAAGGGGTTTTGTTTGTTTGAATGAATGATGGATCATTCCATTCAGGGGTAGATGTTCATGGCATGCTTTGGGCTTATGCATCTCCACGAAACCCTGGAGATAATCTCATGGCTGATGGTAATTCTGGAGAAATGGGAAAAGGAGGGGGGAGTCCCTTCTGGATTTTAATCTTATTTCTTCCCTTACGGAATGAAATTATCTCAACACTTCTTGGTTGATCTCTAGTCTATCATTTTAATTAAATGTATCTAAGCAGTCATTGTGAAGTCTAGATCAGAGTAATAGGTTGTCAAACTGAATATTGGTGTCTAAAGACAGCAAGGACAGTCTGCAGCAGTCCTGTATATGACCTGTATATGGACCTTAGTAAAAGACAGGTTTTATGCATGCATAATGAACCAGGAAAAAAGAGATTTCCTGGAAAAAGAAGAAAAGAGAGATAAATTCCCAGACCAAATCCAAGCCTTGATCCCAAAGTTTGGGAGTCTGAGTGTCCACTGATCTAAATCTTGCCTGTCACCAGCCACTATCTCTGAAATAAACAAGCACCTGAAGTCACACCCCTCAAATCTAATGACTCTTGAAATTTGGCTCCAGTTTTAAAGCTTGGCCACAATCACTTTGGTTTTGTCCTCTCACTCCCTTCCTTCATGAAAAGATGAACACCTCTAAGAGCAGTTTGAAAATTTGGGGTTCTGGAGCTGAATTAGTGAAGAGCCCCAAACACAGGCCTGGCTTCACATTCCATCAGAGGTGACACATATTGCTGAAAGGGGCTGCAGCAGAAGGCTCCAAAACCATGAAATACAACATGATTTACCTTTCAACCACCTTTCCATTCATGTTTAAAATCTCCAAAGTGAGAAAAAAACCTAACTAGAAGCAGGGCTGTGGACTCGTTCCTGGACAGGCCATTCAAAGCAAAGTTTGGGCTTTTTCAAAATAAGTTGATTGCTCTTGATCCAAAAGCCAAGACAAGTGAACAAGAGGCACGACCCCTGAGGTAGTCTTTGCAATTCTAAACGTGATCTCCCTTGAAAATCTCCCACCACAGCACCAAAATTCTTAAACTAACACACTTCTTTAGAGTGTGCAACATATCTGTTGATGGGTTGTAAAAATTATACACAGGGTGTGTTATTACATGTGCAAAGCATGACCTTCAACACTGGATTTATCAAGAGATTTATGCATGGTTTGGAGAGAAAACAACCTTTTCTCTTTTTTTTTTTAATTTTTCCCCTCAACAATTATCTGATTTCCATGTGTAACTTTAGAAGAATTCCTTCTAATACCATGTAAGAGCAGATTAAAAGTCCCTTCTCTGGGTCTGTCAGATACGAATTTGAAGCCTCAGATCAGCAGTTCAAAACTGATATTTGCCACAGAGAAATTCTGGCCCAGGAAAGAATTACCCATTACCTGTTCCTGGAAAGCTGGTAACAATAATCTCTCTACCCGTTATTCCATTCCAACTGCATGTTACATATAGAAAAACAAATATTCAAGTGAAAAAAATATAATGTTGGGCTGCAGTAAAAACTTCATTTTCTTTCCATATTTACTTTTACACTTTAGTATTCATATAGTAGTTAATACCTACAATTAAAATAAACTAGAGGTTTATGAGGCAAAATATAAATTCTGAGTTACTTGGTCTTTGTTTTAATTTTTGCATTCTTCTAAGTGCATTGCTTTTCATAAATATATAGGTATATATGTATAGGTACTTGTGTCCTCTTATGTAGCTTAGAAATAAACATCATAATTACTTTACCTGACCAATTTTTCCACTACTAAGATCTATCTACCTATAGTTTTAAATAGAGCAGCTACTTGACAGAGTATATTGATGGGCTTTAATCACTGCTGAACATTTCCTGTCTGTTTGTAGGCACTCAGAGAAACCCAAGGGGCATCATTTACAAGAGTCCAAACTGAAGAGATTTGACAGGATGTCACAGGGAATAATCCAAGAATTATGAGGGTAAAAACAGATATTGAATAGCACAAACCAGTGCAGCCCTCGCAGTTCAGCAATGCCTGTAAAACCAGAAGAATCACAGTGGTGATCTCTTACCAACATGGCATAGTTAGAACAAATTATTTAGGAAATTTTTGTGGAAAGCTCAAACAGTACTGAACTCCAACTGAAGTGCACAGACAAGTTTGAGAGAAGGGGAAAGAAAAACCACTGATGTCCCAGTGTTTCCTTATTTCTCAAAAGAGGATGCAACCAAACTTTGAGAGTTTTTAAAACTACATACACACACAAAAAAGGCAGAAAGGCATTTCCATTTTTTTGTTAGAAACTATTTATAAAAAAATTAATTCAACTTCAGTGTTTTTTGGCTCACACAGGAATAGAAATCACGTTTAAAGTTGGAAAAGATCCTATTTGCTACTCCAAGCCCAGGAATTGCAAGTGAGCTGTTTGAATCAAGGCAGTTCTGCATTGCTTTACCTGGGCACTTCCATCCCCAGGGGTTCAGAAGCAAAGAAAGGGCCACATGACACGGACAGGCCACTTCTGTCCTGCCCAACCCCAGAGCACATTGTTTTTCACATGTAGCAGCAGCAGCAGAGGTGGTGATTTGGCAGATGGGAACTCACAATAGGACCAAGTATCTACAGGAAAGACTCCAAGTCGGAGAGGTGACAAGGGAGCTCAGGAGCTGGGGTGATGGGGAGAAAGAAAACAGGAAAGAAAAAGCATTTGACAAGAGGAATGCTGACTCTGGAAAAAAAAGTCAGAGGAAGAAAAAGGGGAGAGAAAATCAACATGAATTATATTGATTAGGGGATATGAACACCACTAGAAAATAATATGAGCTGGGCACATTATTATTCCCTGTGCTCCCAAAAGCTTCACCTTCCCATTTACAGAAACCTGCATTCCTTGACTGCAGACTGACAGGGAGCAGGTGAAAAGGAGAAGGTGTTGAAGGACTGGGAGGAGGAAAAGTGGCTGCAGAGATGCATTAGAGAAACTGGGTTTTGACAGGGCGCTATGTGTAATTCAGCACAGAAATGCCCTTGACAGTGTCCGGAGTGAACCCACCAAAAAAGTCCTCCTTGTGTGCTTACAGCTCGATTCTCAGCTCAGCAAGTTGCTAAGCCAGGGCCTTGGAGAAGGGAAGCTGATTCCTCTGGTAATGAAAAATGCCTGTGAGGAAGGAAAAGACATACGTGCATTGTGAAGAAAAAAGACCACAGACCCTGGATTTATTATATACATAATAATTAATAATGACCCAATTTTTCCTATTCCAGATTTCAAAATTCCTTACTCACTTTAATTAAGTTCTCTCTAAAAATAGGATGCTGTAGAACAAAGAACTTTTTTACTACTTTAAAAATGCAAGCTTACTCACTAGTTAGGATTCTCCCAGCTCTCCTTGCTTTGGTACAAAGAGCTATTATGACATGATATAAATGCGCTATCAATGGGAGACATTTTTAGATAAAACTTGATAATGTAACATTTACAGATTCCACCTGTCAAGACAGATAAAGAGAATGAGACTTCATAGCAAAACATGCAGGGAACATAAAGACAGCAACAAAAACAAGTGCATGCAGTGCAGACCCCACTTATGGATCTACAATCTGAGTTAGTTTTTTTTTCCCATGAACACAGGGCCCACTTTCCACACCAGCATGGCTCTAGGATCTCCACTTTCAACAATACAACTGCATTTACTTGACAGCATTCAGAGCTTACTTACATTAGGCATTTTTAAACCTCCTAATTCTGTCTCCTGCACACAATCTTAATGATGAAGAGCAATATGGGGCTCTAGAGTTGTCTAAATACACGGCCAGTCCGATGAGATCTCCTTCTCTGAGGCCCATCAGCAGCACTGGGCTCATAAACACGGCTCAGAAGCCTCACATTCCCCTTCTGAGCCACAAACCTGATTTAAATTCTGAGCAAAGACCAGCATCCCCGGTGAAGAAGAGCAATTGCTCTTTAAACAACTTTTGTAAATGCTTCCTGTGCCAACGAGGGAGTGCAGAGTTTGCTTAGGTGAAATAAAGCAGACAGACAGACCTCCCCACATCCTGCTTTGGTTCCAAGATTTCAATAATGAACAGGGGTGTGCAAAGAAATGAAAGCAGTGGAAGTGCCAAAGGTATCCCTTGGAGATGTGAGTATCCTGTTGTCATGTAAAAGAGCTCTTGAATGATAAAGAAGCGGAACCCAATTACAACTGGTTTCATGCTAATCTGAACCCACGACTAACTGTAGGTTTTGGATGGTGTCGTGGTGTCCACAGTAATTAATTCACCTCTTCCTTCCCAAAACATGCCAGGAAATTAATTTTCGTTGCTGGAATTAATTTGGCACGAGAAGATATGTAAACATTGTTTGGAGTTACCTGGCAATGATTTTGAGGTCTTATCTGGGATGCAGAGAAGCGGTGTCTGCCACCTCATGGAGGCTCAGAAACACCACTGCCATGGAAATCTACACTGGCCCATGCCTGCCACTGGAGAATGGAGTTTATCCCAACCTTTCTTTGGGGATGATGGGCACCACCAGGCAAAGAGAAGACTGCAATGGGCCAAGCTAGGGCATTTAAATGGATGAACTCCAAATCTTGGTGCTAACACAGTATGGTTTTTATGACCACACAAAGGAAGAAGCAATTTAAAAACAAATTAAACAAATCAATTAAAGAACAAATTAAAAGTGAATAAGCCCTTTTCAGGCCATTATAAACCAACATGAACACCTCGCTGGCTTTGTGAGAAGATGGTGATAAGTATGAACTTAGAGGTGTTAAGAAATCTTCAAGGTACAAGTGTAAAGTGAAGCCTGCTCTGTAAAGTAAGTTAAAGTCAGATTTTAAGTGATTTTGGATGAATTTTCATATGTTTGGGCACTGAAGGATTCCTGAAACCATTTTCACTGGAGCTTGAATTCCAGTTAATAAGAAGAATTTTACATGCAAACAGTCTTAGACTGTTCAGAAGTATTCTCACTAATTATCTACTTTTTTTGCGGATATGACCAACATTTTATAGCTGTGTACAGAAAGATCACCATGATTATAATTCTGTCAGCCTTGTGAACCCATCCTGCCAGATAAATACCAACAAACCAGGAAAAATGTGACATAGGATTTTGGTTATGTGGGGAGATATAAAAATCTTCCTTACTTTAAAAGGTGTCTAAAAGTAAATAATCATCCTCAATTCTGTTGGAAACCAAGTTTTGCACTTAAGCTAAAAAAAATTAACATGATACAAGAATGTCACTGTGTACCTAGGGGTAACTTACAAAATTTGCACAGACAAATAAATGAAATAATTCTTATCCCTCTTGCTAACTCTACTTTCAACCAATCCTTCTGTCTTCTCTCAGCTTCTGAAGGCTGATGTTTATTTGTGAGCTTTTAAGAGACATAAAAAAGCAAAGGACTGCATCACATCTGTGGGGCACAAAGAAGCTTTGCCTCCCCAAACCTGCAGCTGGTGACACTGGACCACTGAAATGGTCACACAACAAGGTTTTGGACCTGGGACAGCATCTGGAAAACATTTGCTTTACCTCTTCATTACTTTTTTTCTGCAAAAAAGCCACTTTTTAGAACAAAAGCTAAAGCTTTTGTGATAGCTAGAGATGTGGCAGAGATACACCTCCCTGCATCACATCTGACTTTTTTTTTAAGTAAAAAAGGGTCTTATCCACCACCTCAAATTAAAAAAAAATACCGCCCTGCACTAACCAAACAATTTTCTGAATTGCAGCTTTTTTACTAGGTAGAGAGGGGAAAAAAAAAACCCAAAACAACCCTTGAGAAATGGAATTTTGCCCATAGACTGATGACTACAGATCACGTTTCTAGTGGGCTTATAACCTGCTCCAGTGAAAACATAATTTTTAATTTGCTTTTAGGGTTATTTATTTTTTTTATTATTACACTAAGGGTTTATAATTTAACGTCAAACATAATTTTGCGCGAATTACGAGGCTGCACTATGATGCTGAAGATAAGATGTATGTGACTGGTTGGCACGGCCTCAAACTCGGTTTCTGAGAAAATGGATCACTAATTGGCAGGCTGCCATCCCCTACACTGCTCAGTGCATCTTTACATGAGACGAGCTATCTTTTGCAGGGAGTTATGCACATCCTCCTCCCAGACAGTGCAAAGAAAAGTAGGCATCTTTTAACAACGTTGTATTCACCATTTCACACCATAGAGGCAACATTTGATGTCAGAATCATGGGATAATATTAACTTGTGCTGTTCTTAAGAAAAAAAAGAAGGTATTCCTAAATGTTTATGCCTTTAAAAAGAAAATAAGACTTTTCATGTAGCAATTAAAATCCTAAATTATTGGTCATATCACTTCATAAAAATCACACCAATTTTGATTAATTGTAGTTCAGCCATTTAAGAGCTGAAAAAACATGACATTTTACTATGATGTCATTTTCCCATTCATTCCAGTGGTAAAAGTCCACCACCACAGCTACAGAAAGAATAATATAAAAATTAAAGCATGGAAATGATCAGAGGAAATAATTTTGACAATGAAGTAATTTCCTAGATTGGTTTTTAAGTATGACTTCTTTGTCAGCTTTAAATAAAAAATAAAAGATGCCATGATTTTATTGAACTTGCATGGGGAATGAGTAATGTGCATGTGTAAGAAGTGGTGTCACTTCACTTGAAAAATCAAACCATATGCTCGAGCCCAGCTAGAACAGAACACCCCAAGAGTAAACCCAAATCAAACATCTACACGGGAATCCTGAGCCAAAGTCTGGTGCCTTCAGAACGAAGGATTCCTGATCATAACACCCACAAAAAGTAGGATGTCGAGGTCAAACACAATTCCATGACAAATAGACCATACGGCCTTTATTCCAATTTTTATTCAAAACTGTTATCAATACCTTACATTTCCTATCTGAAATGTCTATAAATTTCAAAGATTTTTCTTCTAAATCACTAATTTCAAAATTTTGCTGATGGTTTGGGTTTTTTTTAATATTGTTTTTGAGTGCAGTGGAAAGTGAGGCCCTTGCATATGTTTGTATTTTCCTAGGTGCCAAACTGATGCTAGGATTCAATCCAACTACTTTTGAAATCAGTTGGAATTTTTCACTTGACTAGAATTCAAGCATCTGTTATTAGCAATTTCAGAGACAGAAAAAAAAGTCAAAAATAATCCAAAATACGGTGTCAGGACACCAAAATTTTCTCTGTTGCCTTAGTTCCTCTAGAAATTGTGTCACTTGCAATCTTCTTTATTTCCCAAAAGGATACCAAAGATGAGAAAAAGCAGCAGGGATCATATCCTTGTGATAAACTTCTACAGTGACAGCGTTCCCCACCAGCGCCTTGTTGGAACAACAAAAATGTGAAGCTCAGATGCAGATGCAAAGCCCTCACACAATCCTGAACCTGCAGTAGGATCCAAGAGCAGAACTATGGAATGAATTTCCTTTTACAGCAATTTACATCATCCCAAAATGCCTTTGGACTGGAAACAAAACAGAACTTCTGGAAGGGACCTTAAATCTTATCTCATTCCAACCTCCCTATCATGAGCAGGGACACTTTCCACCAGACCAGGTTGCTCAGAATTCCATCCAACCAGGCCTTTTTCCAAGATTCCAAGGCCTCAGTTCCCCCATGCAGAGAGTATAAGGGCCCTTGATTAATCCACACCCAGAACAAGATCCATCCCTTCAGACTCAGAGTGCTTTTTTTCATTGCCAACCTCCAAGTTAAGGAAAACTTAAATTTAAACCCAACATCTCCAACACACCCAAATAAATCTACTTTAACATGCCTGAAAAAGAAGCAGTCCACTGCAAACAACACAGCTCTGAAGTGTTGCACCTGCCAGGAAATGAAATTTCTTGGGGGTGAAAAAAAAAGAAAGAAAAAAAAAAAAAAGAAAATCAGAAGGGAATCACTCTGCCTGGGCAGAGCCGTGTGGAGTGAATCATCAGTACCAAACTGGTTTTGCTTTAAAACCATGCAACAGTTTGTGTATTTAGGAAAAGATTCGTTTAGCAAACAGACATCAACAAAATTTGCTCAAGGGAAATGTGCATATGTTTGGGGTAAGGAGGTGACCTCTGGAGAAGAAGATCCAGGCTCCCTGCAGTGCTGAGTGAGGACTCCCTTTGGTCCTGGCTGAGTCTCCCAAGGCTGCTTCTGTCTCAGAACTGACCCAAGGAAGGATGGATTTACAACCTTAGACATCTCATTGCAATTTGCTAACTGGGAGGTGCAGTTGTAGCAGCAGATAAACTTCAATTTATTTAACTTAAACCACTATAACCTTACACTATTTTTTTTATCCCTAATGTTTTCCAATATGGAGACAATTTCTTGCATATAAGGTGGTACTTTGGCAGCTTTCATGGGGTTGCTGCACTTTTTGTTCATGTGGTAATCTGATGTGTAAGATATTTTATTTAAATCACGGAAATTTAATAAAATATGCCAGCCACCAGAGAGAGAAGCTGTTCCTACAGCACAAGCCAAACATAAGAAGGGACAGCACTGAGCATAGAAGACCTGGGGATAAAGGATCAGTAGAGTGAGCTCCCTATCCCTTTAAAATTCATGGATGGTTTCTTTGCCAAAAGCCTCATTTCACATCACAAACCGTAAAAAGCAGTCAGAACCTAGCCAGGGTTTCATTTTTCTGCATGTGTGGGGGATATTTTGTGAGATGATTTTCAAGTCCAGTCTTGCACTACTGGGAGTCACCTGGATACAAAACTCTCTTTACCATCCAAGGGCAATGGAAGTTCCTGGAAAGTGAACTTCAGCTAAGAATTAACTACAGTCAGGCCATCACTTAGAACAAGTTTCTCAGTTTTCCTGGTAAGGCTCTAGAATCAGAAAGTGATTATTCCACAAAATGACTTCATGTAAACATATAAATGCAAAGTCAGGAGTTTCTCTTTTCATAATGATTGACTAGTACAAAGCTTTCAGCTTTACTTGAAATATCCAAGTTTTTCTTCTCTTTCCTAAATTATGTGCATAATCATAATTTCCTTTTACCAGATTGCTCTAATAAGTGTACAGGAAATAACATTTCAAAAGACTTCTACAGACTTGTAAGGGATCATTCCCACTCCTGAATGATTTGATTAAAATATTTTTCAGTTCTAGTTAAGAAATGACTTTCTTATATTTTGCCTTTTACTCATGTTTATACACAGTGCACCATAAGAATCTCACCTATCCCTCATTAAGCAGATGGAAATCATAAAATAGTTTGGGTTAAAGAGACCTTTAAGACAACCTCATTCCAATCCCCTGCTGTGGGCAGGAACACCTTTCACTAGACCAGGTTGCTTCCAAGCCCTAAACAACACTTGAATATTTAAAAAAAAAAAAAGAAAATTTGAAAGCATCTCTTTTGCCAGCAAATGGGTGAGCTTTGTCAATGACTGATTTTGCTGTGGTGAGAAATGAATGCTGTGTTACCTACAATTTACTAGTCCAGCAACAAAAAGTTTCTACTAGTCTTTGGAAAATCTTCTTGGACTTGAGTTGACTTCATGTCCCTCCCATCTCAAAAACCCTGCTATAAAACTCCATTTCTCCCCTTTCTCAGACACATTTTTCTTTGGTGACTCACCCTATCACCCTCTGACCCAGATCATCCAGAGTCTTTAAAACGACAACAAAATTATAAAATAATCTGATATTTTGCCAGAGTTTTTGCATTAATTCAGCAGCCGTAACAGTGACCAGACATGACCACAAGCCCACGGCCCAGCATCCTCTTGCCTTATCCATGAACTCAGGTGCCTAGGTGGCTTTTCCCACTAAAACACACCTCCAGTCTTCAAGTTGTGAGCCCAAGCACTGCACACCCTCCCATTTTCCTTTCCCCCCCCCTCCTTTCCACACAAATAAACAGACACAACCCCAGCACACAGCCCAGTGCTGTTAGCACAATATCACAGACCTCCAGGTCTTTTGGCAGTGCTAAAGGTTCAATGAAGGGCTTTTTAATCAGTACCATAACATTAACACAAATAAAAAGGAAAAAAAAAACAAACAAAAAAAGCTATAAAATGTGTCAGTCTCCCACCTTTACACATATCAAGAATATTTTATCCCAAAAGTAATTAACTGAAATACTTGGGCTCTCTGCAGTGTTTCTTGGACTGTTTGTTTTTAAGGTTTTTTTTTTCCTTCAAGGAAATAGGGAATACGTGAGATCAGTTTCTAAGTCCTTTAATTTACTCTGGTTTTTTTCCCTTCTCTCCAGTCTGCCCAAAGATTTTTAGGTTTTCAGATGAGCATTAGGAGCAGGGCAGAGCACATGTGGTAGGACTGTGTACCAGGTACTATCCTGCTCCAATCCCACTGCTTGTCTCCTGCATCCTGTAGCCAAGCCTGTTTCTTTCTCAGCTCTCCTTTCCCTCTACTCTCTTTTTTCTCTTCCACAATTATTCCATTTGCAAAATTCTCCAGAACAGAAACTGCTTTACAACTGTGGTTACCCATTACACCTCTATTGTTATTAATATTAATATAACTATTATTATATAAATGCAGACAGAGTCACAAGCTACACAAATTACCTGTGCTGCACACTGGTTCATGTTTCACATGTTCCCAAAAAAATATATGCAAAAGTTATTAGAGGAGATGCTGAGCATGCCCATGAAATACAAGTTATTTCAGCAGCACAATTTTGCTTTTCTGGAAAAGAAAAGAAAATCCAAGTCTATCTGTTTCCAAACTCCACGTGAATCATTAGTGAAGGGGCTACTGTTATCCTGAAGCTGCTGTAACTTGCAATGCCTGCCCTCCTGACTATTCCAAAATCTTGGAATTCATCTTTTTCAGACACAAGCATGTATGCTTGAAATAAAAACTAAAGCAGATAGAGATGATCCTGGAAAGTTTTGTAGACTCCAGTATGGCAGCGAGTGGGACCATTAAGGGCAAAAATACTGACCATGGAAGAATAGTATCTGCATCGGAAAAAAACAAGCAGAGGTTTCAATATCTTGAAAGCAAAGAAAGTTTAGTGGTTCTTGGAAAAATAATTATTTTTTGAGCTTTACATGAAGGGTCTTCATCCTGTTTTTCCCTATCCAGCCAACTCCCATTAGCTTTGATAAACGTTTCCCCTGTCTAAGTGCAGGCAGAGCAAGGCCTGCTTGGTCATGGCCATCAATTGCATTTGGAAGAGGGGCACAGTC